>NW_025776579.1:0-300000 GCF_021130785.1 Homalodisca vitripennis
TTATTTGTTATTTGTTTCCGAAATGTGTGGACAGACAGCAGATAGACAGACAGACAGAAATTAAAGTCTTCGAGTCATATTTATAGGTTTAACTGAAGATCAGCCAAAAATGTGTGTTTACAAGGAATTTACATGTCACATTCTATTTAAATTGATTTAATGGAATGATAATTCACAATATTTCATTACTCATGTACAGTAAATACTTGTAAGAGTCCGTATACTAACTAATTATTATCAAAATCTTCAAAAAAAAACTTCATTCATTGTGATATTTACGTACTTCTTATACACAAAATGTTTCTAAATACTACGCATTGAGGTTAAGTGGTAGAGATGACTTTATAGTCCTAACTTCGCCTCTAATAAAGACATTTTTCATTTTCATTTCATCTATAAATTCTTAAAATTTCTCTAAAAGTTTGTAAACTTTCATTCTTAAACTTACTAGAACATCATATAATCTAAGTAACAGTTTTATTATTGAGTCTATGACTGTATGTTTGAATTCTTTTTTTTCTCAGCTATAAGCAAATATTAAATTTATAAGAAAAGTTCAATATTATATTTATTAAATTTGTGAATTATTTACAGTAAAATAACAAGTAATAATGTTCTGTTTTAAATTAAATAATTAAATTTTATTATAACTGTATTAAATATTATTTTTAATAATATTTCACTTTTAATATAGCGGATTAATAAAATTTAGATTTTATACTAATTGATCTTAGGCCACAGGTCTTTTGAAGTAAAATTTTATTAATTCAAATTTACGATTTACAGTTCCTTATTAATTTTTAAAAACATTGAATAATTAATTTTAGTATGTAGTAAATTGGCTTGAATTTGGCCTGCTATCCAGTAGTAGCCACGCTTTTACTGCACTACCGTGGCTAAGAACAAGTTACTCGGCTTGTGATTTACTTAATTTTAGTTTAAGGAAAGGTGAAAGATATCGCAAAAGTAGATTTTAAATATGCCACTTCGTCGATCTTAATGTGTTACCTACCTTTTTACTAATTAATAAAATAAATAAAACAGATACGCAATTTGAAAATGTTTGAGAGTTTGTAGGTTATTAAAACAATCCCATTATTGTTTTAAATATATAAACTAAATTTGGATAGTACTACCTCTGAAAAATAGTAATTATAACTTTACGTTTTAAATTTTCCCATTACGAAACAAACAAAATTAAAACTTCTAGTAAGTGAATAAGTTGCAGAAATTCAAGGTAACAGCCCATACTTGGAGTAAGTAGTTAAACTAATAAAAATATATTTTAAGTCAAACATTAAATACAAAATATTTTGTTATAAAACAAGTTGATCAAGATTAAGTCAATGTAAGGTTTCCAAAGCAAGATCGACCAGGAGACTCGGTTCCCAGAAATTAATTACAAGTGACTTAGAATTATGTTGGAACTTAGGCTACACTGAAAGATCCGTAATATGCCTCATGTTGTATGTTGTCGAGCAAAGAATATAAGGCGTGCTCAAATGTATAGTAATATAAATAAAAACTATTTTGAGTAAAGAGAGATATTTTAATATTTAGTTAGTCATTACTTTTAAATTAAGATCACTAACGATTTTTCTTTCTCCTCTGTATTTATAGTTCAAAAGATATAAAAATTTAAATTTTAAACATAAATATAATTTTATGGTCCGTTTGATATTTTAAAAGGTATTATATACGTTTATTTACTTAATGTGTAGTTGTTATTCAAAACCTATTCAAACAAAATTACTTCAAACACAATATCAAAACAGTTGAAAATTTCATTGCAATCAATAGGGAAGATTTTACATTTATTTTAGGAGACTGGCCTACGTTTTAAAATAAATGTTTTAGAAATAGAAGTAAGTTTTTGAAGACTATAGATTTAGAAAAGTTACAAACTAATTACCTCAGAATTTTATCGTACTGAATAAATGTGTTATTGTTTGTCATCTTACTAGCTATTATTGGTATAGAGTACTCTCAAAGATCAGAAATGTACAGTTGTATTTTGGGATAATATTTGTTTCCATATTAGAAAAACACGCAATAACACAAATTGCAGAAAACAGAGGATATAGAACAACAAGAAAAGGGTCTTTACATAAATAATAGCCAACATAAAATAAACCAAACATATTGTTCCCAGCTATTTAACAAATAGGTCGTGCCAGTGCCAGTGGAATAATCCGGCTATTTATTCTTTTAAAATTCTATGTACAAAGAGAACGGCTCTACAAACGAGATTTAAAAACTAACAGCTGTAACAAAATTTAAAACTTTGGAGAGAGATGTTTCTATAATATTAATATACCTCATATAACTGCCCCCCCAAATAAATGACAACTAGATAGTGAACTTAAAATCTCATTTTCTCCAATTCAAAAAATTTTCTGAGTATTTATATAGAGTTTTAAATCATGGCTATCCTTGTTAGATAAATTAATTTTTATTTCAAATTAGACGAAAAGTGTAAAAATTCATGACAATTTTCACAATGTAAATGATTGAGTACTTAATTTATATGATGCGATTACACTTTTTTTATACATTTTGAACTCAACTTTATGAAGATAAAGACGACGTTATATAAAAAATGAAAAAGTAAATTCGAAATACATTACACCCAAATTTAATAAAAGAGAAGTTTGTAAGATTCCTTTTATAAATAAATAACTAATTAATGTAATGAAAATAACTAAAACCCTTTAAATTAAAACTTTTTATTACATACACGTGTTTCGGTTTTTAACCATCTTCAGTGTACATTAACCTCTAAATAAATAAATAAATAATAAACAATGAGATATACACATGTGGACCTTTTAAAACATATGTTAAAATTTAAATGACACAGTTGTAATTTTCTTATTAGTAATCTGTATTTAATATTTTAATTTTTTCAAAAATTGGATTTGTCTTATTTTTCAGATTACTATTTAAAATGTTATGAGGATCTTTATTATAATTTAGATAAATGTGTAATTCTTCTTTTGTGTTTAACTTCTCTCCTTTCCTTTCGATATCTAAAATTTCCATGTTCTTTTCAAATATTTGTGTAGTTATGGTCAGTCTCCAATAGGTGTTCAGCAAAATTTGATTTTATTGTAGACATGTTATTTGTTTTTAAAGCTTGTATGTGTTCTTTAAACCTTTTATTAAAATTTCTTCCAGTTTGCCCAATATAATAGCTTTCACAGTCACTACAGTTAATTTTGTATACTCCAGATTGTTTGTATAATTCCTGTTTGTCATCATTTTGGTTGACTTTGTTTTCAATAAGTTTAAATGTATTATTTCTTGTTTGGTGACTGATGGAGAATTTTGAATTTTGAAAGGTTTTTCGAACAGCTTTGTTTAATTTAGTATTGAATGGTACACATATATATTTTTGAATTTCTGTAGTATTATGATTAGGTAGTATTTTGTTGGTTTTATTAATTTTTCTTGTTTTCTTCTTAATCATTTTGTCTACAATTTGGGGTTGATATCCATTTTTGACAACTAGGTATTTTATTATTTTTTATTTCTTTAATTTTTATTTTCATCACTCATTGGTATATTTAACATTCTGTTTACCATTGAGTTGAAATGCTGCTAATTTGTATTTCCAAGGATGGTTAGAGGATGATGGTATTAGAAGATCTGTTTGGGTTGTTTTTCTATAAATTTCAAATGAGTGCTTTCCATTAAGATTAGAAATACTTATATCAAGAAAGTTAATTTTGACTTTTTGGATTTTCTTTAGAAAAAACTTAATTGTTGGTGATATAGAATGGTTATAGAATATGGTTAAAAACCGAAACACGTATATGTAATAAAAAAGTTTTAATTTAAAGGGTTTTAGTTATTTTCATTACATTAATATAAATAGATAACCCTATAAGTGGAGTTAATAACATAATAAATAACTAAATTGCAGTCGTTGTCTAGTGATAAGTTTTACAAAAAACTTACAGACGACAAGAGTTTGAAATGATAATTTTTTCCTCGGGTAAGATAAAATCTAATTGTATTTTTATTACTTACCCTAAGCAAAATAAAACTTTTTCTTTTAAATGCATATTATAATTCGCCTTTATGTTCAAACTACCTTTATTACCTATCTAGAACCAACCTATACAGCTGGATTAAACAATCAAAAAATATATATTTAGATTGTGTTTTATTGCAATCCTGCTTTTCCCCCGCAAAATATATATATAGGAAAAAACAGCGGCATTAACAACGGATTTTGAGCAAAAAAGTTGGCCATAAACAAAATCATGTATATGTTTGATGGCTAAAACATAAGGAACTGATATTATTTTATTTTACAATCCATAGCATTACGGAAGTACACATTGAACATTTAAAACCCTAGTGCAAAGATTTACACAATCTCTCTTTCTTAGAATTTATACAACTTATTAAGCTTTAGGATTGGTTCATTTTTAATTAACAATAATTATTCCTAGTTACCATGAAAACACAATTTTAACATCAAATACTTTCGAAAAATTGTTCAATAGAGTGGAATCCTGATTAGTTTTACTTCAAGTCAATACGGACAATGTTAGCAGCGTTAACGTTCGGTCTTCTTCCGACCTGTGGACCCTGACACCACGGCTGAGCCCTTGTGTCTTTGGCAGGAAAATTCTCCAAATGGATAAGTCAAAACATCACATTTTTTCATTGAATATAAACTCACTTAGATGTACTGTTGTATGGTTGTAGATGCTGTCTGAATATTGATGTTAAACAATTAGGCCTTGAGTTTAGATTGTAGCAACTCAATAATTTGACTTATTACTTGTAGGACAGCAGAAGTACTATAACTCACTTACTTTACCGTATATTTAGCTATAGGTAATTTACTATATGGGGCTCCATCCACCACACTACATACCTTTTTAGTTGTTATCACAATCTTTGAAACAGTACAGTTGATTAAAATAGTTTAATTATTTAAAAATATAACTATTCGCTCTTGACACCAGCCTATGAAGTTATACACGCGATTTATGTGCATTGTTTACAGTTCAAAATTTTAATGTATTTCCTCAGAAGTAATTATAATCTTGTTTTTTTCACGGAACTATAGTGTGTGTAGTAACCTAAACACACACAAAGGAAAAGAAAAACGTTGCGAGTATAAAATTCTAAGGACACGCGTATTCAAGAGGGAAATTGGCGAGGACATAATGCACTTGAATGATTAGCCCAGAGAGGTGGCGGAAAACTATATCAAATAAAAAAACAAAATGACGTAACCTCTTTATTTATATTACATAAGTCGCAACCGAGAATAGAGTAAATTAACTTTTTATATCAACCGAACGAGTTGTCAAATATAAATATTTCTTTTCTTGTTTTAAATATACTAGGACTACAGTTAATAATTTTAAAAAAAAATATATTCTGAAAACTTAGTTTGCCGTTATCAAGTATTTAACTGATTCTCTGTCACTTATCAATAAATTTTAAATTCCTAACGATCTTCTATAGATGCAATAGTTAACAGTATACCATAAAACTACAAAGCACATTACTTGTAATTAGTTATTTCCTATAGTAAACTGTGATGATAGAGTTTGGTTGTTATGAGATCTAAGTCATTTAGTTTCTCTTAACATTACTTCCTTGTAGTGCGCTTTTCCCCTTATTTTTATACATATTTTATTACGTGTTCTAAAGAACAATATTGATGATTGTCTTACTTGACTACAAATAACATTTAAAATATCTTTGTTTAATGTTTGCTAAAGAATCAAACACGTTTTATTTGTCACTTATATTAGCCGGGCATGAAGTTTATGAATCAGTCTTTCCAACTTTAAGGTAATTTATTATATTTTTATATTGAGTTCTTACTCTTGTTAAAGTAAAATTACACATATACCCTATTCCCACTCAGAATAGATTTAATTTTAACAAAACTACAAGCAAAACTATTCCAAAAGAATCTAAAAATAATAAAAGCAGTGCTGCTTCTACCCTGAACCCTTTACCTCGCCCTAACTTAAAAGGTAAATTAATATCCTCATAACAAGTCTACATACATGGTTGTCACTTTTGATGAAACCACCAAAGATTTAAAAAGTATGATCGCATGTTTTAAGTTTGCTAATGAAACCACTTTGGGAGCTTGTGAAATTCTAAATTTTATAAGGTGTTAGTTGTACTTTGTATCCAATACAAATATTGAATTTATAAATATTTTATAAAAACCAACAGTTAATATGATTTATTATTTTGTAGACCAATGATAGTTTTGGTAACTTATGCTAATTTAATTATAATAAACATAAAAGTTATACATACAAAACAAGGGCTACAATCGAGGAAATAATATAAAATAGTTTGATTTTACCATTTGGAGAGGTACCCAAGCGGACCTTCAGGTTCTTTTTGCGGACACTCGGATTTGACGATTTTAGTGAGGAATTCCAGATTTCAGTTGACGAGTGGGTTAAACTTTCACTAACTGTTGTAAACCTCTCACTGGTAGATAGCAATGCACATATAAGTCCATGTTATATCAAACACAGTTACGACAACATGTTGAAAATATTAAAAATCTGTTTTCAATACAGAAGACACTGTATAAAACTAACGTTTCAACACCTTGAAAGCAATCTGACTAATTTACATCTCCGTAAATAGGTTACTGCCATATTTGTTTATACTGTTTTTTGATTTGCTAGAAAACGACAAATTAATATGTTTAGAAACACGTTATTAATAAGAAAGCGGAATGTAAACATTAACACATAACATTTAATAAAGCCGGCTGGTGTAAAATGTTACAATTTAAATCTCTGTGGCACAGCTGTCATAAAATAAGTATAGTATTGACGAAAAGTAGTATATTAAGTAATGCTTAAAAATTATTAACAGAATCTTCTTCAATGCTCTAGAATCCCAAAGAATATTTGTCTTCAAACATAATTAGTTAGCTAGCTCTGTGTTTTCTTAAAATTATAAATCTACTGTAGTTTTCATTAGGTCACGATAATTTTGGTATTTTATCGATCCATATTAACGTCAAAAAAGCTGTTCAATTTTTTATGATTTTCAGAAATACATTGGCGATGGTTTTATTGTTTCTTGGGTGGAAAATGACAACAATTTGCCCTGTCCTTTCAATTCTAAAATATTTAAACATTCAGCACATATCAATTGAACCATAACTTACTTAATTTGTGTATATTACATCAGTAGAATTAGTGCTTATGTTAGACAGGTACGGGATAAGTTAGTCCAGTGTGGTTGATTATTTTTCTCCTGAAAAATTCCAAACTTTACGGGTTTCCACTATCGTGTTTTTACATGGACCACATCCAATTCTTTTATTGCTTGTTTATGTATAAAAGGTACGAGTACGCTACACCACTTGTCGATTAGTAGGCCTCGCTAAGTTTACAGGGTAAAATGTTAAGCATATATCTCATTTCATTATCGTCGTGCGGTCATATAGACAGAATGATGCAGATATGTAAACTTAACATCAACTCAGAAAACATAAACGAAAATGCTTCAGGCTACTAAGTGCTTCAAAGGCGCCCAACTAAATTTCACGTTTGAATATGCACAATCGTATAACTTAATGTTGTTTATGTAGAAAGGAATGATCATACAAATTTTAAAGATCATGTGTAATAATGATAATTATAATTAAAATATAATCTGAAACCCCAAAACGCAGTTATATAATATTTATACTTCGAATTTCAATACGTCTAAGTGAGGAATTTAGGGATCTGCGTTATTTATCTTGTTGTGTAGATACATATAACATATTATAACAAAAGAATAGTTTCAAGCAAGCATGTTGCTTAGCTTAACGATCACACATTTGTTTCGTTCTGTTTTTTGTGTTAGGAACATACTATTTTACTATGTACAAATTGTCTTAGAAATTAGAGTCAAAGAGGGTGGATGTTGTCAATAGTCCCAGCTTGGACAGGCTTGGCGTATTCGCTTAGCTTGGTCCACTACCATTTTGCCAATAACTATTGTCTGTGTTTGGGTCAAATTCTTAGTTCTTCTACAAAAACTAAAACAAACATGTCCTAATTAATGAAACTATTTATTTTATGATACTCCGGCATACGAATGGCCCTGCCATTACTTATTCGTTAAACACAACTTTCTGTAATAGGATTTATATTCTTATTCTGCTATAAAAATCTCTACAAAATTAGTGAAACAAGTTTTTGTATAATATATATTATATATATATATATATATATATATATATATATATATATAGTTAAAATCTATAGAAATGTAATATGTGCATTACTCATGAGTTACTCTGCGTCAACGCTTTTCCTCTAGAAGAACTAAAAAAATAAACTTGTTCCATTTATTAAAAAACTTAAACATTCTAAAATTTACTTGAAATATGTTATTATATATTAGCAGTGTGTTGGCTCTCAAATTTAACAGAAATCCTATATTTCTTAAAACACTGGTGCCAAATCTACATTTAGTGATGACTATGTCAATTGATGGATAACATGTTTTATTTGACAGTTTTTCAATGCTCTGAATAGATTAATTTAGTCATCTTAAATTTCCTAATCTACCACGTTAAATTTTTAACGAATGAATAATGAATAAGTACAATTAAAATATCATGTAGTGCAAGCTTCCAGAATATGGAATATGGAAGCATTCTAATACTGTGGAACAAATTATTGCTAAGATGTAAACTATATCAACTGCAATATAAAATCTAGAATATGAAGTCCAACTATAACAAAACTTCCAAAAGTCTCTATGGATTCCTAGTGGCTGTTTAAGATACAAAGTCAGGAGGCGTCCTTTTAGAACACCAACTGATGGTATGGAAGATTGCAATTTTCTTCTATTGTAAATATGTTCTATACGTGAAGTTACGGAAATTCTAAAGTGAGAGGAGGATTGAGTTATAAATCTGAGAGCAAAAATTCACTGATAAGTACGTGAGTTGATGTTAAATGCTTGGGAGACATGTAAATGTGTAAGTCGTAGGTTGTTGGTAGACGAATGCAGACGTACTTTGACCTATATTCCGTAGTTCAGTTTTAGTGATTAGTGTTGTGTATAGTTTTTTTAAGTGCATGTTTTTAGAGTTAGTGATTCATTCTGTTGTACTCTATAATTTTTTTCGCTTAAAGTTAAACCCTGACAAGTTTTTGGTTGCCAAGCATATCAAAGCGGATGTATAATAAAAATTTACAATACCGAACTGTTTAAAACATTCAGGAGCTGCGTTACCATTAAGCCCAAGAATCCGAAAACCGTGTGGATACTACCAAACTTGTAATATTTTAATACTAAATGATATTAGATATGTGTCATGGTCGCTTGTTTGTAATTAATGTTATTTTGAATCTTTTTTAAACCTGTTTTTAAGAGATAAATATCAGCAATTCATTAAAAATTGTCCGAAATATCTATAAATTGCAAGACGTAATGCAGTAATACAACAACCTCTGTTACTGTTAAATCAAGTATTTCATTGTGTTAGGACCATAACAAAGTAATAGATGATGAAAGCATATAACATTCATTTAGTAGTAATTTAAGGTTTCTTAGATTAATTTTAACCACATACAATTCAAGAAAGCAGAAACTGTTATGACAATAAGACGCTTTATCTGTATCTTAAAGAAATAATTAGAATTTGTGATGTCTGCCAAGGTCCATGAGGTCCGTTTACATCTCATTCTGTAACACACGAGTATAATGTATGGAAAAGTTATTTTAACAATGTCTTTACAAATTGTATTTTACCGACAAGTTTTCCTAACATAAGATAAGAATAACACAAATGTTATACGTGATGTAAATAACGTTTAGTATATTTGTGATTAAATAATAATTAAATAACAATATTATTGTGATTACAAAGTAAAATAACATATGTACAATAAAACTCGATTTTTTAAAGATAAAGACTACATAATATATAAATTAAATTAAAAATAAAGGTCACCAAAATTAATAGAAGATTAGTTTGTTTAGAACTACTTTCAAAATAAATAAAATCGCAGCCTTTGTCTACTGATAAATTTAAACAAAAAACGTACAGACATTTAAAGTGCTACTAATTGGTATATTTTAGCAGTTCAAAGTCTGCAATAAAAAACATGATAATTCCCAAATGACACGTTACATATAATTCACATACCGGAATTTCAGTACTAATGAAAAAAACCCTGAACTACAAAAATAAGGTACCTTATTTCTAATCATCCTATGCATTGAGTTAAACTGTCCAAAAAACATGTTTTCAGAATGTGCTTTGATGTATAACTGCTTATTCCAAGTTATATTTATAAGGAAAACAGATTATTTTTCACAGATTATGTGCAAAAACAGTTTCTAAAACAACAAAAAAACTTTTATTGTATTTCCATAGCCCAAGCGTAGGTAAGTGATGTTTGTATATTTACACTTTATAGCATTATTGAATTACGCTGTGAAAATTTAAAATTCAGGTGAAAAGATTATAGATTGTTCTTCCTGATAATTTCTAATAAGTGTAACGCGAATTTCTTAACCAACAATAAATATTCCACGTCACCATGAAAACACAATTTTAAAACGTAAACACTTATGAAACTGATTTAGTACAAATGGCATCGTAATTTTTCCTCAAGTTAATACGGACAAAGTTAGCAGAGTTCAATTCAGTCTTCTTCCGACCTATAACCCAAACACCACGGCTGAAACTCTGTCGTTTTGACTGGAATATTCTTCAAAAGGATAAGTCAAAACAACATTTGTATTGATTAAAATTCACGTAGATGTAGTCTTGTATGTAATATGTTGTCTGTTTATTATTGTTTAAACAAGTAAACCTTGAAGTTTGAATGTAGCAATACACGACTTTGACTTATTAACCTGTAGAACAGAAGAAGTACTATAACCTACTTATTTTACTGTATACTTAGTTGTATTCAAATTACTGTATGGGCACCAGCCACTACGCCACATACATGCCCATTATTATCACTACTACTGAGGAAGTACTGTTGATTACATATTTACATAGATTAAAAATAACTAATCACTATTAAATGAAATTATAACATGCGATCGTTTTGCATTATTCACAATCAAAATCTATGGGTATTTTCCTCAGACGTTCTTAATATTTAGGCGTTGTTTTATACTGAACGAAAATCTACAGTATATATAGCAATGTAGACACACAACAAGAAAGAGAAAAACGTTTGTGAGTTGTAATGTAATAGTAAACGTAATTTCCTGCTAAAATTGGCGCCACCATTTTTTGTTTGCCAGAACCTGTACTAAGATTACTCCCTTATGATGTTATTCTGAAAAGTAAGTCTTCACTTGTTTATTTTCAAGTGATTTACTTTCAGTATTCCGGAGCCAATTGTAATAATTCAATTACTCGACCTGGTTCTCGAAATTTATAGGAAAGTTCATCTTAAGAAAATATTCGTCAAAATACATATAAAATAATTCATTTTTTCTCAAACATTATATTTCCTTACGCTTTATACACCTAAAACTAACCCACAGACAAGTATATATATTATTAATTATTATGTTAGACATTTTAACCAACGATTTCGCTCCCTTTTTTATTTCCTTGATTTTAAAGAAATATTCTAGTTTTATATTTTGTATCCCTTTCGATTGCTGTTGTTCGCTTTAAATCCCACTAAAGGTAGCCTGGTCCGAGAATAGATTTTTACCAGTTCAAACCAGTAAACTCAGATTGATTGTGTCGTTTATAAGCTTTATATGAACACGCGTAGGTAACCCTGCGTTGTAAACTGTATTATCTTGATTCTACTAGAACAATACTTGTAGGATTTTTACTTGATGTTTATGTTTAAAAGCATTAAATTTTACTGCTTTCTTATTTGGATTTAAATCTAAATATACAAAAATTTACAAGCGTTAACATATATCTCATGCCACTTTCCAGAAGCGAGGTTGTTTGGTCAACCTAAGAGTGACATCGGGCATCCACTAGGTGATCATAGTGGAACAGAAGTTTTAGACATCAATAATGAGTTTTGGCTAATTCAGCTATCATTAAAACTCCACATAAAGGGTAGTCTGAGTCGGAAATATGTATTCAACGTCACTAAACCCCAGGAGGAATGCATGTGTTATTCGCTGCAAAGCGTTCACAGCTTTTCCCCAACCTTCTCTTTTAAAGCAGATATTGGGAATAAATGTACATTTGCTCCAGTATCCCTAAGAAAACGGTGTTTATAAATCTGTCCTTGATAAAGAAACGTCGGAATTACATTAGCGCGAGATCACTTCCCTCTGATCCCCGGCTTTTTCCCTGGGCTTTGATGGCGTACTGACGAGGTTTGGTACATTTACCGGTTTAGTTTCCAAATCTCCTGTGATATCAGCACATTTAATTTCGTTTTTTACTGCTAGGACTCAAATACATATATAATTATGAGTTAGTCCTCTTATCGTCCCCTTTCAAGTCACCAGGTAATGGTCGTACCGTCCGCTACCTGTGATCGTGGCTAACTTCCAACACAGTAACAGTGAGAACCGGATGGAAATTATTAACAGAGGATATTATTAAGAATATTTAATAAAAGGAAAGATTCCATGAGGTTCATAAATCTATGAATTCCATTGTTAGAAAGTTTCCACAAAAACGAAATTCACAATGGTTTCAATACTAACTCGCTTGTAATCGTTGTAA
This sequence comes from Homalodisca vitripennis, assembly GCF_021130785.1. NCBI lineage: Eukaryota > Metazoa > Arthropoda > Insecta > Hemiptera > Cicadellidae > Homalodisca > Homalodisca vitripennis. The sequence continues at coordinate 12,692 of NW_025776579.1, forward strand.
ACTAATTATCCGTTGTAATTCAATATTTAGCACAGTCTTATCGTTTTAATCTTATTCGTATCATTTATATGGAATGCCTATCATTTCATATCCTAATATTAATTTAAAAGTATATATAATAATATTTATAAATCTCTCAAGTCAGCACATTGTGCACTTGAAAGATTGGGTGGAATTGGTTCGAAATTGTACGTTAACCGTAACAACATTTTATATGGGGTAAGCACTATATTAATATTACTTAAATTGCAACCGAAAATTGAATAAATTGACTTTAAATATCAACCGCTTGTTACATAAAATACTATTTCCTTGTTTAAATTTACTCAGACTAATAATACTTAAAAATTATATAATCTAAAAACATTTAAACGGTATAACCCAGTAATTGTACTGTAAAGTTCACCACGTCTCAGTGAGAATTTACATATCCACATTATTCTCTTGTTGAGTAAGTGCATATTGTCTGCGGTAGATTGCAGCACACGTGACGTAATCTAAATATATCAACTAACCAACCTAATAAGGGAGGGGAGTATTACATGGTAGAATGGTGACGACCTGCCCAAGGACTGGCCCTAGTACCATGTAATGCCCTAACCTGGGTGCGTATAACAGTGTCAGTGCAGCCATTTCTGTTGGTTCTAGTAACAGTGGTGAATGTACGGCTACTGTTTTAAGCACAGGTAGTCCCAATCCCTGCCAAGGTTGGTTATTAGATGATTTAAAGTAACATTTGAATATATCTCATATACATTTCCTTCGTGACATATTTTCAGTATGTATATTATTATCTGACGGTGATTTGAAATTTATTTCTGTTTCTGACGGTTAGTTGCTTTTAATGTTTTTTTACGATGTAGTAGACTTTTCTCTGCAAATTTTTCAGGATTGGTCTACTTACTCTTACGCGTTCTTTGTTTATACAAGTTGCTCTAAAAGTGATGCGCAGAAACAATGTCAACTTACGAAAGATAAAGGATGGCAACCGATTTTGAAAAATCAAAATCAAATCCAAACAGTAGTTCCTTCACAAAATGGTTTTTAACTACAAAAGTAATAGCTGTTCTGGACGAAGGTGTGCCCACCTAAGTGACTGGACATTAATCAAATTAACTTATTGGATATTATGTTTTTAAGTATTTTGTTTAAATGTAACATATGGTCTCACCGTTTTAATTGTCTCTGATTGTTGTTGCGTTTGTGATGTAGTTTAATGTGTTTTGAGGTTAGGAAATATTTTTAAATGATTTATATTCTTAGTTTTTTTTAATGAATATTGATAGTGAATGATCCAGTTAATTCCATATACGTTATTGGACAAATTACTTCATAGACTATAATATAACAAAGCCGTTACTATGAAAGTTTTGTAACGGAATAGCATTATAAATAGAAACTTTTGTTGATTATAGACATTAAGTAAGGCTGTATTAAAACTGTGTGGTAACTATAACTTTTCTCATATTTTTGAATGTAAGTTATTACAAACCTAACGATTCATAAAAAAATATAATCTCGCTTATTAAGTAAGGTAGTATGATGATCACGCATTTTACTCCCTTAAGAATTGGGAACAAACCACAAAGTTGTTTTATAGAATATTACAAAAAGAAAATATTCTAAGAAGAGTCAGATTTTATATGTAGTATAATTGAGGGTTATTTTATGGTTAGATCGAATGGTTTCTTGAAATGAACATTGAAATAAATATGAACTCATATTGAACTGTAATTTTAATTACCTGGATATTCCGAGAAAAAATTAAGCTGCTAACCTGAAGTCCGTGTCGCTAAGTGGATGTACCTCGTTCTATCCTTAGAGAAGCCTGTTACTTGAAAAATTATTTTAATTTAACCATATGTTGAGGATAATACTTTCTTTCTAACTACTCAAAACAGTATTGTATTAAATTATTATTAATCAAAATCTGTTTATGATACAATACTGCAAAAAATTAATGTTTATACTTTTTTATACGCAATATTTGTTTAATTATACATATTTCTTGGAAAAAGATTCAATAAACTGTTTTTTCAGTAAGTTCTGTGCTTTATAAAGTGTAGTGGTGTAGCTAATGGACTTGCAGGGAGCTTACACATTAACTCATCTTTTTCACCTCTCCTCTTGCGCGTCTTGAGCTATACGCTAATCCTTTCTCTAGAGAAAGCCCTCTTTAATACCTCATGTCTTTTATTGGACCGTACTGAAAAAGTATTATTATTAGTTACTTCTAACGCATTAAATGGTCAATAAAATACTACTTAGTATTAAAAAACTAAGCTTTATTACTTTTCAGATTGAAACGTACGTTACTAAGTGAATTAATTTACCAGCACAAAATGGAAATGTAAATTGAATTTTAGAGCTTGATACAAAGATGCCTACAAGTTAAGTTAGTTAAGAAAGCTGATATTACGCACAAACACACTTGGCCTTTTTTATTTATATCTGTTCACCTAATAATACAACATCCATGACTTTTTTACTACCTTGGTTTACGTGTTTCTCCTTTCTGTCTGACTGAAATGTGTTTCTGTGACGCCTCTCTCGTGCCATTTCTTCTTTTGTATAAATAACGCCCTCCAATAATCTACAGACTCTAGTAAAATATCAATTTTGCTCTCCGTCAAATGTTTAGTTACTAATTAATACACTATTTACATGTCCGATAAATTTCTTTGTTTACATTTGGTGCAATACGACGAATCACAAATATATGTAATATCATTAAAAGCATGTTTTATAATAGGCATATTTTATATATCATGTAAAAATATCAGGTTAAAGTCTTGTAAAATATGTATATATTTAAAGATAATTATATTGGTGCGTTTTATATATATATATATATATATATATATATATATATATATATATATATATATTTAAATACACTATAACCCTTTATTATCTATATTAACAAATACTTGTTCTGTTCTTATTACTTCCTTATAATTATGTTTCAGGTAGCAATATTACTTAAACTCAATGCGAGAAGATCCAGTACCGTAAGTATTTGGAATGTTACAGATGTAAATTTAATGCCATTCTGAAACTGCAGTTGTAGTCAAATATCTAGACTGTAAAAATTGTATTATAAGTTACTAGAAATCAAACAGCCAACTCAATTGTGTCATTTTTGTGATTCGAGAGTTTTGTTCTGATTATTTTCAGGTGGCCTCGGTCCTGCGTTGGCTTGGCGTCCTCTCTGTGACACTAACATTTAACAATACTCCACGTGTGTTGCAAAACACACAAAGTATGAATGTTTTGTATGAATGAAAGTGTGAGAGTGTGCGTGCGTGTAGAACTACATTTAACTAGAACAAGTAATCCTCCACTTCACAACACATTAAGGTATAATAAATTTATCTGCTTATATTATACTTAAGTTTACATATTTTTGTTCCATGATTATACTTAATTTTTAATAATCCTTATTTAATTAAGGTATATTTCTGTAATTATATTGGTTATGGCAAGTGCATGGGCTTACCATTTTATATTATTATATGCGGTATTTTCTGATTGTTACAGGATGATGCGGCCAGTGCGGCAGGAGGTCGCCCCACTTACACTAATACACACACGACACATACACTAGGTAATGTATTGTTCTACTTAAAAACATCATAATGAATTTGGCTCTAATTTTTGTTTCAGAATGGCACACTTATATCAATTAGTTTAGTGTATGTTTATAAGAATAGTTCATAACCTATATACTTACTCATAACAGTAGTAACAAATTTGTCAAATGTATTGTACTATAAGTGTATTTATAACAGTAAATGAATAGTAAAAATTGTATACTTTAGTTCTAAGAAATGAACCCGTTTGGTTTATGATCATTCACTATTAAAGTAGAACAGAAGAACAAATTGTAAAACTGTAGTGTTTCAGGTTTTTCAGGTGTAATTTCTCTCTTGGAGATATCTTGAGCTCCAAATTAGGGCTCGTAACAAGTGTGTTAGCTTCTATCTCACAATAATAGTGTATATTTTTGCGAGTTTGTTACTATAAATTAGAGAGATCCAGAAAGTTAGATAGCAATAGAAATTATTAATTTCCTTGCACACTATCAGTCTATCGTATTTTAGGAAGATTCTTGATACCATACAGTTATAACAAATCAAAACTTACACTTGTTTCTGTTTAATAACAAATACAATGTATAATTCTATGACGAACTAACAATTATTTTAATATTGAAAAATACAAGTTTTAAGTATATATAAAAAAAATGTTTGACCAAAATTAGGTTCACTTGGTATTTTTGTACAGTTTCCAAAATATGTTTCTGGACTACAGTTTTACCGTGTTCAGCACGAGAGTTTTCTATAGCACAATTTATATCTTATTATAGACTTTTATGGCAATTATTGATTCACGAGACTTACAAAATAATGAGACAGTCACTGATTAACACGTTTATGTTTTAAACAACAACTAAATTGAAATTATATATCTAAATTGAAACTTTTTAACAATCTTTTTATACCTGAAATTTATGCCTAAACGTGCTCCTACAAACGGGTCACTCGCAGTCTTAGGCTTTAGCCCATACATCTAATATATTTTTCGAAACCTGAAAAGATCGCAGAACATAAAAAGGTATGTATTGGAGAATAATTTAATGAAAATTGTTTATAAAAAAGATAATCCCCACCATTAAAATAAAAACCTTGTTTAAAAACTCATCCAAGCTATGTGTCACTTTGCACCAACTTCAATATGGACCTGATTAAAAAATGCGGTACTTGTTAGCTCACGTTATATTGTATATAGCCATTTATATTCTTTAAAGATGGTGAGTTTAATAGATATATCAAAATCTACCAAACTGGTAACACTATTAAAAATAAATAATACTTACAACTAATATATAGTGTATCCCTGGTTTATGAATGTATGTCCTGAATACAGAACATACATTAAAGATTGTGAAATCTTTAACGACATAAGAAGACAAGAAAAATCAATAATGATTGAACAGGGGATCGTCTTTCTTCCGTATCATTGACAAAGAATGTAGGGTCTCAAAACATCTTTCTCTTTTAAGTATGTCTATTTGGAACTCTCTCAAGCTACATCACAGTACTCTAATACCAAACATTGTACTATCAGCTTTATAAAGGCCTGCTATGGCTGGAGAAATGGTTAAGGACAATAGTGTGTTTTTGAATATATGTTGTGGAATTATCTATAATAATATTATAATATATTAAAATAAGTTTTTAAGCGCTATTATAAGACGGCGCGAGATATAAAAAAAATAATTAAATAGATTTGCATTTATGTGAATTTCGCAATGTATTTTTCAACATATTTTTTTTATTGAACATGTTTGGATATTCGGTTTTTTAAATTTATTAATATATAATGATATTTCAAAAGTAAGTTAAAAGTTACACAATTTAATATTTCCTGATGGGGTATATTAGAAGCACCATACCAAAAATAATTATTTCTAGAGGGAAAGCAGACAGCAGAATTTACTGGTGAAACATTTATTTCCTAAATTATAAACATTTTGTCACACCCCCTATACATACAAATAAACATAATATTCTTTCCTCCAAAACGTTCACGGCATGTCTTATTTTGATAGAAAGTATCACATTACGTATTTTCATATTTTAAAACTGTATTAAAAACGAAAACGAATTAAAAAAATTGCATTGTTGGGAAATTTGTCGGTGTAAACATATTTTTATTTCTATTTTGGTGCCAAAAATGGGGATATTGAAACCATGAAAACATTGAAACCAATTATGTAGTGTAGTTAGTTTTTCTGCTTTAAATACTGTAAGAGTAGTCTAAAACACCCTTTATATTCAAAAAAGTTATGGAGTTAAACTTATGATCATACACACATATATATATATGTGTGTGTGTGTGTGTGCGTGTGTGTGTGTGTGTGTGTGTGCGCGCGAGCGTGCGTGCGTGCGTGTGCGTGTGTGTGTGTGTGTGTGCGTGTGTGTGTGTGTGTGTGTGTGTGTGTGTGTGTGTGCGTGTGTGTGTGTGTGTGTGTGTGTGTGTGTGTGTGTGTGTGTGTGTGTGTGTGTGTGGTGTGTGTGTGTGTGTGTGTGTGTGTGTGTGTGTGTGTGTGTGTGTGTGTGTGTGTGTGTGTGTGTGTGTGTGTGTGTGTGTGTGTGTGTGTGTGTGTGTGTGTGTGTGTGCAACAAACTTTTCTTTCTCCATAGTGGTCAGAATAATTCTGTTCTTTAATAAAAATTGGTCCATTAAGTTAGTTTTTTATACGCATCCGTACATATCCATTATTTGCAATGGGATTCTTTTATCATATTTTATAGAAGAAAATAACTAACTCCAATTAATGAATAGGGTCGATTAGACTTGAGTTGTGTTCGGGGAAGAAAATATGATAACCCAGAGACAGGAAGGGAATTTTTTAGATTTATAAACTATGACACAAAATGTGTGGGATCCGAACAATGCAGAACATTTGAAGAGTTTTATAGATTTAAAAAGTCTCTATTTCTGTTTTTCAGTTCCGGAATACTACTTACTCCTACAGTATAGTCTACATAGCTGCCTCCACCATTTTATATAAGATATAACTAACAGAAAGTTATTACATGGATAATATACGGGATATTTTCAATCACTGAATATGATACAATACCACAATTAAATTTTAATTCAATTAAAACATTACAAGTTGTCGTCCCATAGTGCATTTCTGTGTGTAAAATTATCAAAAAATTAAACTGGGAATAATGTCAGCAATGTATTATGTACTATTTAGGGTATATCAAAGTGATTGACAGCCAGGTATTTAGCTGTCAACTCTTGATCGTAGGCGCTGTATTTATTTTGAAAAGGACTAAGCTTTTGGAATAAGGACACCAAATGCCATGCATCGACTTTTGTGTACTGCAGAAAAGCTCCCAAACCTGACAACTAAGATCCAGAGAAGCATCTATGATGTTAATGGGTCAACAATGTTACCTCACTAAGACTGCGCTTAGAGACCTAAAATGATTACTCTCCATTATCTGTCCAGAAAATGTGTGCATTACCTTTTAAATTTCCCTTTTACGGTTGAGGTACAACAGTACGGCTTATATGTTCCCAATGCTGTCACTTTGGACTTCATGCCACAAAATTGTCGTTGATGGCGGCATAGCATGAACCAGTCCCTAAATGGATGAATAGCTGGAGCCTCTGCGCTGCATTGCAAAGTCTTAAGGTAATTAAAGGGATTCACAGAGGCCAAGTGGCATGGTAATTCCCAGATGTTGAGAATCGGTTAGTGGTCAGAGTCTAGTTTTTTCTACGTGGTCTTCATTCAGAGACTTTGTTGGGAATAATACGCAGGAAGAAGGGAGGTGATCTAGAAAAGTCTGGAAATTCCAGTTTTAACCACCTATGTCTATTTTAGTTTACCATAAGCTAGATGACGTATCCTAACTATAGCTATACTGGTAGCCATCAATAGTCCTCATGTAGTGCCGTGTGTCGAGTTTGACCGGTCAGGCTGGTTTTCCTGAGGGCATTGTGAGGTCCGGTGAGAGTTATTAAATAGCTGGGAATATGCAGAAGGACTGGTACATTTTCCGTCTTAATACTACTTACCAGACTGCAACGAGCTGTATAGACACTTGCCAGAAGCGAGGTTCTTTTGTCAATCGAAGACTTTCATTGGACATTAACTAGGTCATCATAGTAGAACAGGAATTCTACTTCAACTATAGGTTACTTTAGCTACCATTAAACGCCACATAGAGTTGCGTGAGTCCAAAATCTATATTCAACGTCATGAACCGTAGGATAAGTGCATGTGGTATTTGCTGCAAAGTGCTCACATCTGGTCCTCAACCTTCTCTATAGCAGAGATTTTGGATATACGCACATCTCTGGAACAAAGTATGTTTTTTTATCAGTACGAAAAGGCTGTTAGGGATAAAAAACGGCGGAATGTCACTAGTACGAGATTACTAGCCGCTACAATTTAATTGCCATTTATACAATGTAATGTAAATAAAGTCGTTTGACAGGTATTTGGTCTTCAGGTCATATGTTAGTTTGGTTATTTAAACGCATATGTGACAGATACGGCCTAATACAAAATAATTGAATCGGAAAAAGTAAGCGTTCTGTGGTGTAATGGTAGCACATTCACACCGTAAGTGAGTGATCGGGTTCGACTCCCGGCGGAGCAAGTACTTTTTGTGATTCAATGTTTATTGAAATTAAATAAGGCTATTGCCATTTATACAATTTAATATATATATATATATACACACAAATATATATATATTATATATTATATATATATATATATATATATATATTTTTTTTAACTGATATGACGTATAGGTTTTGATATAGTGATGGAAAACTAATTGAATAAAACGACCAATAAATGTTTAAAAAGTCAATCAACATAAATTCATTGTAAAATTTATCTAACGGAGGAACTCGTATAAGGGGAAAATTATGCATTCTAATACATTCCGAAAAAATGTAAGTATTTAATAAGAGGCAGAGAGTGCTGACCCCTTGGTCCCTTGCTTTAAGTTGGGTATATTGTTCTAACATAGCATTTGTCAGTGAATTTATCTGACATGCAAATACATCAAAAAGACAAGTAAAGACTGTTGTCACGTCTAGGGTTAGTCAAATCATAGTAATATTAGATTTATCCTACCGATTATCTTTCACTAAATCCTTTCTTTTTGGAAGAATTTAATAGACTAAAATGTTTTATTTATGGACACAACATGTTTCTAACTATTGCAGTAAATAATTAAGAATATGTAACAAAAGGAAATATTCCATGAGGTTAATAAATCTGTAATTTTCATTGTTAGAAAGTTTCTATAGAAACTAAATTCATATATATTTCAATATTATTTAGTCGTGTTTAACCGTTTTGAACATAATTTTAATTAAAAGACTAATTTTTAGCTTTCGTCTTAACGTTTTATTATTTGGGAACGTAATGTTCTTATCATATTAAATCCTATTATTATATCAAACTTATTTATAATAAAATTTATACATCACTCACGTCTGTGGACATGAGTGATTTGGTAGAAGCAGTGAAGAAATTCCAAGTGCCAAATCGAATAACATATGGAGTAACCTCTATTTATATTACTTAAATTGTAACCGAGAAAAGAATACATTTCCTTTTAACATCAACTGGTGTGTTATACTACTTAATACTACTTACCATACTGCAACGAGCTGTATAGACACTTGCCAAAAGCGAGGTTGTTTTGTCAACCGAAGACTTTCATTGGACATTAACTAGGTCATCATAGTGGAACAGGAATTCTACTTTAACTATGGTTTACATTAGACACCATTAAACGCCACATAAAGAGTTACGTGAGTCTAAAAACTACATTCGTCATGAACCGTAGGATGAGTGCATGTGTATTTGCTGCAAAGTGCTCACATCTGGTCCTCAACTTTCTCTGTAGCAGAGATTTTGGATATACGCACATCTGTCCCAGTGTCATAACGAAAAAGCTGTTCGTGATAAAGAAACGGCGGAATGTCACTAGTACGAGATTACTAGCCGCTACTAGTGTTCCCACTGCTTGTTTTCCGAGGCTCTGAAGGCGTACAGACACGGTTTGGTTTTTAAATTCCCTGCGATATCAGCACACACAATTTCTTTTTCCACTGCTGGAATTCAAATAAATATTCGATCGCGAGTCAATCCTCGATCCGTCTCCTTTGACGTCATCAATTTATTGCCTCAGCGTGTTTATCCATATAGACCTCAATAAAGGTGTTGGTAATGGTAGTAGCCTCCACTGCCTGTGTCGCGAAATAACTTCCAACACAGCATCACAGAGTACACCCTCACACACCCTCAGAGACCTGTGCACCAACGAGAGCGTGGAGATGTCAGCAGAACGTTCCTGTTCCCAACTTCTCGTGTTCTAGGAGCTGTAATTTATTTTATTCCTGGGAAGTACTGAACTACTGATTAGGTTCGGTCTTGCACTTCTGATATTTTTTGGTAGCTGGTGACTTTATAGGACGCCCCTCATCCTGTCCACGTATTTGGCATACAAATGTCCTGCAACATAATAAATTTTGGAGTCTCCTGCGGGGACGCCAGCCAAGGAAAATTATTTATCAATCTGCGCAAACTATAACTCAAAACCGACAGACCACAAGGATGGAATTTTCACTGCAATCCGTCTTGGGATATATTAATTGCAAAGTGCGTGGAACTCTCGGGTATTCTCGCAATTTGCTCTTGTTTTCCAAGCTTTATTTTATTGGGACAAAACGATAATATTGTTAATTACTAACAATTTTCATTGTTATGTTAATAAACGTTTGAACTATAATCGATAAATTAAGGGACGTGGTTTAAATTTTTATTACGTTGAATATACAAAAGTATAATACATTACTTAAAATTATTGCAAAGTATCAAATCGTATAACAAATATATTAATACTGCTACTGTATAAATAACTAAAATAGCTATCTGCTCGTCTTATTGTAGACCTCCTCTTATAATCTCTTAATTATATAGTTTCTAGTATGACACAAATATACATTTGAGAAAATGGCACATTACAAACAAACTAGAATTTTAACAATATCATAAAAGGCTTGCTATCTATTCATTAGAAACAAACGTAGACTAAAGTAGTAAGTAAATCTAAAAACTGTTAAAAACTACTAAAAAAAATGTATTAATTATAAATATTATTCAACATAAAGAAGAGATAAAAAAATATATATATATATATAATGAGAATAAAATACTGAAATAGTTATATAATACGAAATTGTAAATGGAAACTAATTCTTCTAATATATATATATATATATATATATATATATATATATATATATATATATATATATATATATATATATATATGCATTACACACATTTATGTATGTATGTATATATATATATATATATAAAACTTTAAACTGATATGCATAGGTTTTGACTTTTTGGTGGTAAACTGTTTGAATGAAAAGACGAATAAATGTTTAAAAAGTCATTGTACAAAATTTTGCATTTTAAATCTTTCTGAAAAATTTTTAGTATTTAATTGGAGTCAGTGCTGACCCATTTGTCTCTTGCTTCAGACTGCGTATATTGTTCTAACAGAGCATTTGTCAGGGTAGTTATCTGACATGTAAACACATCAAAAAGACAAGTAAAGGGACTTTTTTCACGTCTAGGGTTAATCAAATCATAGTAATATTAGATTAATCCAACCGATTATCTTTGGGTAAATCCTTTCTTTTTGAAAAAATTTAATAATGTCGAAAATTGTTCATTAATTACAAATTATATATTTCTAATTATTGGTATGAATTATTAAGAATATGTAGCAAAAGGAAGATTCTAACCTAATTTGTATTGTTATAGAGTTTCTATAGAAACAAAATTCATAATTGTTTCGATATTTAGTCATGTATAACCGTTTTATAATCTTAATTAAAAGGTTCCTCCAATGTTTAACATTCACCATAACGTTTTATACCCAGGAGAAGTAAAATTCTTATCATATCAAATCCTAATATTCAAACTTACTTATAATAAATAATATTTACACATCTCTCAAGACAGCACATTGTGCACTTGAGTGCTTTGGTAGAAGCAGCGAGGAAATTATGTGTTAACTCGAAGAACATATGAAGTAAGCTCTATATTTATATTACTTAAATTGCAACCGAGAATAGAATATATTTCATTTTAATATCAACCGGCTGGTTACATGAAAGTTATATTTTCTTGTCTAAATCTACTCGGACTAGACAAATAATTTTAAAATATATAACCTGAATACCTTAAACGCTGTTATAATTAATTATAAAAACTGAAAATTTCAATACGCATCAGTGAGAACTTACGGATCTACATTATTGTCTTGTCGCGAAAGTGCATATTGTATGCGGTAGATTGCAGCACACGTGACGTAACCTAAATATCTAAATTAACCAACCTAATAAGGGAGGGGAGTATTACATGGTAGAAGGGCGACGACCTGCCCAAGGACTGGCCCTAGTACCATGGAATGCTCTAACCTGGGTGCGCATAACAATGTCGTTGCATCCATTGCTGTTGGTTCTAGTAACAGTGGTGAATGCACGGCAACTGTTTTAAGCACAGGCAGTCCCAATCCCTGCCAAGGTTGGTCTTCTAAATATGTTAAATAACATTTTAATAGATCTCTTATACATTTCCTTTATAGTTTATTTTCCGTCTGACGGTGATTTGACATTTATTTCTGTGTCTGACTGTTAGTTGCTTTTAATATATATATTGTTTTATGATGTTGCAGACTTTTCTATCCATATGTTTCAGGCATGGTCTACTTATTCTTTATTTTCCCAGTACTTTGCTCTAAAATTAATGCGCAGAAACAATGTCAACGTACAAAAGGTAAAGGATGCTAGCGACTAAAGCAAAATAAAAACCAAACAGTTGTTACACAAAACAGTTTTTTGAACTACAAAAGTAACAGCTAAATGTTGGATGTTATGAACGAAGACAGTCCATCAAAGAAACTGGACAAAAAACGTGTTGTGGATTATGTGTTTGAGTATTTCCTTTAAATGTAATAGATTATTTCTCCGTTCGCAAGTTTTCCCAAATGAATGTTTTGTTGTAATTGATGTAATGCGTTTTGAGGTTATGAAACAGCTTTCACACAAATTATAAATGCTTTGTTTTTTTGTAAATACTTGTAGTGACAAGATTTAGTTGATTTTGAACACGTAGTAGATGATAGTTGAAACAAGTTATTGGACTCAATACTTAGGAGTCGATAAAAAGAATAAAGACTTGCATCGAAATATCACTATAAATGGTAACGTTCGCTGATTAGAGGAGTTAAAATCAGGATGTATTAAAGATCAGTAGTAATTATAACTTTTCTCACAATAACCTATAAATTATTACAAATGTACCGACTCATCAAAACCTAATCTCGTGTATTCGGTTGTTTGATAACCGAGCACTACACTCTGCTGAAAATAGAGAACAAATCACAAAATGGTATTGTAGAATAGTAGAGAAGAAAATATTCTAAAAGGAGTCTGTCTTTATCTATTGTAGAATTAAAGTTACTTGTATGGTTGGATTGAATGAATTCTAGACTTGAACATTAACACTGAAATAAATATGAAATCATATGAAACTGGAACTTTAATTAACTGAACAATATCTTTGCCTATCATTTATGGGGATATTTCGAGAACGGATTAAGCTACTGACCTGAATTGCGTGAACAATACTGCATAAAGTCATCCATTTATTCATATTTCTAATTGACATAAGTTCAATAAACGGTTTTGCAGCAAAGTCTGGGATGTATAAAGTGTAGTGGTGTAACTAATGGACTTACAGGGAGCTTACAAATTAGCTCATCTTTTTCGCCTCTCCTCTCTACGTCTTGTTCTTTACGCTAATCCTAGAGAAAGCCCTCTTTACAACTGCATGTTTTATTGCCCATACTGAAAAAGTATTATTATTAGTTACTTGTAGCGCATTAAATGGGTAATAAAATAACGGTTATTACTAAAAAAATTAAACTTCAATGGTTCTCAAATTAAAAAATAAGTTATTAATTTTAATTCTTATTACATCAAGCACAGTAACAAGCGATCATTACTAAACGGAACACATATACGCCGTACGTTGAGTTGCACAAAGCCTGCACAAACACAAACACACATAAACAATGATTATGAGTCATTGAGTCATATGAGTCACATAACATAATATGTAAAACAACTCAGTATCTTAAATTTGATTAAAGATTATTCATTTAACTCCTGAAAATTGGTGGAAATGAAAATCTAAAGTCTTTTTATATACGGAGCATTATCTGGTCTTCTGAACCTTTGCACCAAATTTACATAATATTGTGTAAGACTTTTATAATCCTTCTTCGATATAAAATTCCGAAAGTATCAATTGAGGAATATCGGAGAGTCACACATGCGCACTAATTACTTATATCCTGAAGCTTTAGTGATCCATCGTAAACTCGTTGAAGATTTATATTTAATCTCGATCTCAGAGGCTTCTTTCTCCACACTAGAATTTAACAAACCATACTAATCTTCAACTTTGACATCTTCACTAACTTCAAGTCCTTTAATTTTTAAAATAAAATAATTTAAGTTGGTTTGGATATTTGAAATTAAGGTTTCAGAAGAGATTTTCCATTTTTACAACTTTGGATGATCATTCACAATTTTTATAGTTTCACCTTTGTCTTTACTACACCATTTTATAATCCCCAGATTTATGTTACTTGTTATAAAGTTGTTATTTTCAAAAACTCAATAATTTTATTTGGGCTTCAATCTGAAATAACACAAGTCTTATTGTATGTTAAAAACCATGCCTGTTACTAACATAAAACCAGTTCCCAAAATATCAGGCCAGGATAACTACTCAGCTGCAGTAAACATTGCCTCCCAAGACAATTTCACCATCTTTATCTTATGTCAAAATGTTTAAAGATAATAATTAAATAATAATTTTCCATATCACATATAGTATTAGTAGGCAACACTTTATAAGTCTTTTTCTTACAATTAACTCGTACCTATCTTTACTTTTTAATGATATTAAGCTTCCAGTATGAAGTAATACAGACTGGTAAGTATTATTTATTATAGCAGCAAGGATTGTCAACCTTATATGTTTAGTTATAGCCGTGTTTACATTTATCAAGCCTGACACAGATATCGATGCCTTTCCACTGACGCACCTAGGATTGCTTGCACGCTGGGGAAAACCATCTGAGAATAATTGTTGTTTCGGCACTCTCCTATTTACAAGTTTTTTTTTGGAAAATATCGCTTTTGGAAACGGAGTAGTTGACTATTTGACATACTTCCGTTTTGGTAACGATACTTGGCTACATTGTATGTTTTATTAGAAATAGAACACAAAATTTCCGCTTTGTTAACATGTAGTTGTAAGGTTATGATGGTATCTGGTTTTTATGATATTTCTACCAGTTCCCTGGGGATTTTACTTATATTTTATGCTAGCAGTAGATCTTTGCTGCTGGAATTCAGCTTAGAGACTATCCTAATTTACCTAATTTACTTTCTTCAAGAATACACAGATTCTCCATATCAGCAAACGTCTGTAGGTTTGCACAGAATATAAGTCTACCTCTCTCTTGGGCGGAAATTTCCAATTTATTAATTTACCCTAGCTCCTCCTGGGAATAACGGCATGGTAACAGTCTAGCATTTTGCATTATACTATAAATGTAGGAACTCTTTTATCGCTCGACTGCGGCCTGGTAAAGAAATCCTGCTTTAGGTGTTCTGCTCTCATTTTAATCTCTGGCTAGATTGGGATGATAAAATAAGTCACATATTTTTTACCGTTTATATTTGAATAGTATGTTTAATTAATTACGATAAACGTTATTTTAAATTTAGATACAATTTAATGTAAATTGCTGAAAATTAAATCAATTTATTCAAATGTCACTTTGATTTTATATTTATTTAGTGTTAAAAATTTGTTAAGAGCTTGTATACTTAAAAAGGTTTTAAACTAAAATATATATAATATCGAAGTGACAATTAAAATTATTTCATTATCCAGCAAAATTACAGTTTATCTTAGTTCAAATTGTATTGTATTTAATTAATTAAATACGTTACAGACTGAGGAGCATTTCTGAGTTTTAAGATTTTTACAAGTATAAAGTGGAATGTAAAAGCTCAATGTAATTTTGCTCAACACTAATGTAATTTTTGCTTATCAGGAGTTCATCAACGAAGAATTTTTGGTCCTAACTGATTTGTAATATATTTTAATAGTTTGCTTTTCATCACATTAATTGCTCAGATTTTTACTCTTGTTAACAACTCTTTTATGAAATGTTCTTCCCAAATTATAATGTATTAATTAATTACCCGGAAGGATTTCAGTCCTATATCCATAACACCTTATTTTGAACATAATAGCCTAAGTCTATGTAGTTTTAAGCTGTATTACAATAATATGTTTGGATGTTGTAAGGCCATCGTTGATAAAGCGTGTGTATCTTTAATGCACAAACAACCTCAAAGTACAAAGAATGATGTTCCTGAACATAGTAATGAGATCTGTAAGAAAAAAGATTCGTCGAAAACCTCAAGTAAGTGGTTACTAGATGGTATATTCATACTAGGTCAAATTGGGTTATATGCCCATAAAACACTGTTCCAAGCAGTTTTAATGTTTGTCGTTACATTATTTTTCATAAACAACTATATTTTAATGACTACATTATTTATTGATATATGAACTATTTACTATAAAGTGGCATTAATATAACATATTTTAGGTAGATTCTATATCAAAATCCACCTATTTCATACCATTGCCTTAATGGTAGCACTTAAGGAAACTTTCTGCACAACTTGTACAGAAATTTGAATGGGTGGAGCCCAAAACCACTCCTAATTCAAAATTTTTTCGTATATGGCTATACATGCTATATAACATGACTTACGGAGACAATAACTATCCCAAAAATAGCTCATACGAGTTAAAACAGTACAAAAATTGATCTTACAAATCTAAGTTCATCGGCAAGTTGTTACACTATTTCGTTACAATATGGCGGCTGTTTAACTTTTAAAAATTTCAAAACTTCATATTTATGAACGTAGAGAAAAACTAAAACTGTTTTGTAATGCTTAAAAAATTCCCTAACTATTTGCTATAAACATTTTTTTTTGTATCTCAAGCAGTTTTCGAGATATAGGGTGCATGTAAATCCCATGAGAATAAATTAATTATATTTCAGTTGTCACAACTTAGCCGGAAGGACTTTTTTGTTGCTGTTAAAATAGTTCATTAATGCAATTTATTGCCAAAAAAAACTTATATAATTGACACTCTTGTTGCAATATCTAATCAGTTATAACATTTATGATAAGAATATACATTATATATGCTAGATAAAAATGAAGAATTTTGGCATATTATTTAAATTGCAGTAATTATGTTTTTATGCCTTTTTTAACTCTAGGTTAGTTAAAGGCATAGGTTAGTTAAAGGCATGACAGCACCGTTAAAAGCATGTCGTATTTGTATTTACAATTTACTTTACGAATTTAGATGTAATTAATAAAACAAATATTTTTCTATCAGGCTCACTTAAATGCAATTTTTGTCTAGTTTTTAACCCTTTGAGGAACAGATATTGTTTGTGTTGTGAAAGGTTTTTTCACTGCCATTTATTTGACAGGTAACCTGAAAATATCAGGCTAAAAACAAAAATTTGAACAAATATTCATGTCAGTGAGAACTTAATTAGATTTTCACAAAACCAAGCAATAAGTCTATGTTCATTGTAACATAAACTTTTTATATTATAAATAAAATAAATATTTCAGTTATGTTAAAATGTAAGTAATTTAAAATAATTTATTAATATTTGTATTTAATATTTTAAAATAAAATTTTATACTTCATAGTTCATATGTAAGAAATTAAAAAAATGGATATAATCTGGAAAACATTACAATTATAAACAACAATTTTATTCTGAAGTTGTAAAAACGTGAAACGATGCCATGAGTAGGTTAAGGATATCTTCTTATTTTATATGAAAATGCATAGGCATGTCAACAACTACAATCCTGAAAAAAAATCAAGAGATACTCATATTGGGAGGCTTATAGAAGCATGTAGTAATTAAAAATATATGTATAATATTTAAAAAGTTGCTACGATTATGGTCTTAAAAAGGTTTACTTGCAGAACATGTTTGTCATGCACACTCCACCTTATCTGCACTTTGAGTAAACCATTCTGATTAAAAAACATCTGTTTCTAGGTATTTTGTGTAATATTTTCCTGTAGTAGAAAAAAATAACACTAAATTCACAGTCCCAAAATAGTCAACAAACTGAAAGCTAATCAAATTACCAACTATTCAATGTGTTAAAACGTACATTAATTTTAAAGTTGTGTGACGTAAAAACGTTATGCATTATAAAAGAACGTAGTGGCAATATATTGCCACCTGGTCCTCAAATAGTCAAACATGTTTATGTGTATTGATATTATAAAATGTTTGCAGGTGGAAAATCGGCCAAAGATTCCCTCCTAAGTAAACTGCCAGATCTAGATAGTATATTTCACATTCACGAGAAAATAGGAGAAGGGACTTTCAGTAACGTGTACCTGGCGTCCCTGAAATGCGTAACTAGTAACCGCCAGTTCGCAATAAAACACCTCATCCCCACCAGCCACCCGAAGAGAATGCAGTATGAGTTGGATTGCCTCAATCGGATTGGGTATGTAGAATTATCTGCCAATAGTTATGTTAATGTTAATATTTTTGTTCATTATTGGTGTGCCTGTACTCATTGAACCATTTACTTGTTGCTGTTAGTTGTTAATAAACATGTGATAGCCTATTTCAGGTTATAAGGAAAGTTCAATTATTTACAGGATAGAAATAATTAATACTATTAATGAGTGTGAATGTAATACTGAATCAGGAGATCCAGGACTTCTTCTGGGAAGCAAGCCTCTTTAGTTTGTTCGGGATAGCAAGGGTTAGATACACCCATTACTAATTCCACTGTTTTTCGTGAACTTTCATCACATTTTCAGAGCTGCTAGAGCATAGTGTTCCCACGAGTAGCAGAGAACTAAAAGTCACCCCAAGCAGTGGCCTGCTCTCCCTGGGGAAGGCTATGTTTAAACTGTAGGTTGTCAGGTATCCAGAGTTCGCATATTAGAGATCAAGTGCTTCCTTGATCATACAGCACTCAGTATATGCTGTTCCACCTTGGCTTGGAAAGCAGAGAAAATTAAGTCAAGTAAAGTAAAGAATCAATAGTACGAGTCAGATTTTTGGGAGAACGTTTCCTTGAAAGATGAGGGTAGACCTAAAAGAAAATGAGTTAATGATGGATGATACCAAAGAAGTCAGTCAGCTCAGCTGATCCGAAATTATTAGAAGACAGGAAGTGGATCAGGCAGTGCTACGTGGATGCGCTGACTTGGCTCATGTATTGGGGTTTGAAGACCCCGCCACGTTGCACCCCGATGCAAAAGGGTTCATGAAATGTATTTTGCCTTCATATGTTATAAATGTATTATTGAAGTAAATATTTTCATAATTAAATAAATGTGGTAAACTATAAATAACATATTTTTTGCTCTTTGGTCGATTTGTATTTTAACAATCTCAATACTACTAAGTTAATAAAACAGACCCTCGCTTTATAGGGTACAAGAAAACTTATCTGTGCTTTGAAATTATTGTAGAGTATTTAAATTTAAATTGAGTGAGATTTATCATGTTTGTCTCATATCTAAAATCTTACAAATAAATAAATAGCTGAGCTAAATGTTTGTTTTTGTTCTTTAGATGAGGTAAAAATATGTTGAGTATTCAAGAAATGCGGCTTTTGTTTATTTGAAACAGAGTTTAATGTGATTGTAATGAATTGTATTATATGAATAAGTTTGTAATGAGGGTTGGATAACCAAAGATGTAATAATTGTTCTGGTTTCAGGGGCAAGGACAATGTTGTGTCATGTGACATGACAATGAGACAGGCCGACTGTGTGGTGTTCGTCATGCCTTACCTGAAACACCAAAAATTTGCAGTGAGTATAGCGTTTGTATAACATAAGTATATATAGATAGATATTTATGTACCATATCAAGTGGGTCATACAGTAAAAATGCTTTGAACTGTTATATGCCCTTTTTTATTGTGCAATGAAATACACGTGCAGTCCATAAAATAAGACTGTTTTGTCCTATCACGGTGAGCGAGGATAAATCTGTTATCAAAGCGTTCCTAAATCCATTCGGCTGTGGTAACGAGCGTAATGTATGAAGCGCATACTTTTAAGTAAGTACCGTTTTGAAATCTGCCGCTGCGATCAGTTTTGCATGCTTGTCTACCTTCATCTGTTAGAAAGTCAAAGATGCTATTACAGCACAAATTTATCGTTTTTACATGTGCGAATACTTATTTCGAATGTCCCTGTCAAATGAGAATCCTGTGAAGTACGTGTTATTTGTTTCCTTTGTACGAAAGTTGTGAAAGCAGTTGAAATTCAACAAGTTGTGAAGTCTATTATGATTCAAATTACTCTACAACCAAAAATTCGAGTGTTAAAACTTTTCTAGGGTTCTTATAGGATGAAACTCACAATTGTCAACAATTGTCCAATCAGCTTTCAAATTTACATTTTAAAATTAGCTAAAGAAATTGATGTACTTACAGTTTATTATCCAAATTTAATTATCCAATCAAATAAATTGTATATTGATAAGGTAACTCATAAATTGTCACACTCTCTAAGGCTTGAATAACACTGCCTAGTCAATCCAGGCATACCAGATTTGTATAGTTGTGTTCAAACTGCTTGGTAACGTCATTACCAGTACATCAAATCTCTAAAAAGTGTAACTTCTGAATTTAATGAATACGTCATAAACATCACACCACACGTATTGGTCTTGTGATGTTTCAAAGTTGTTTCAAATGGTAAAATTACCACGTCCGAATATACCCAAGAAAAACATTTCATACACAGTTATAAACAAAATCTATAGTATATAAAGCGTTCATGTCTTGAAGAGTTTACAAGGAAGAGGGATAAAACATTTTAAGAAATGTGTTTTCCAGTTATTAGATTTAAAATTTTATCAAGACAGTTTCTTTATTTCAATCTCCCAGAAAAGTTCTCTGACAGATATTTTCTTACAGTGTAAAGTCTGCATTACCAGAGTAACAAGTTTGTATAGTGTATCTCGTTATACAATATGATAACGATTGTTTTCAGATTTATATTTTACCCTCCGTAGTGAAATTTCCTTTGTGTGGTAAGTTAAATCTTATAAAAGACCCTTTGTTTTCAGGACTATGTGCTAGAAATGACAGTGAAAGAGACAAAACTCTACATGAGAAACCTGCTCTTAGCCTTGAGAAGAGTGCATTCATTTAACATCATTCACAGAGATATTAAACCAAGCAACTTTCTATACAATCGGCATACCAAGCAGTAAGTAAAGTTTAACTCTGAGTAATACTTATTACTATAAAAAATCATAGCATTTAATCTTAGCTCTGTAATAGATGTTTCAAAATCATTGACTATACAGGGTGTCCTTGTAACTCGCTGGACCGTGTTATTGCTCAGGTCAAGACAAACATATTTCACCATATGGACATAGGTCTCCGATGCATAGTTCCCCATCTGTCTGTCTATATGTTTTATATAAAATATGAATATCTTCAAGAATAATAAATAAAATTTGGCTTAAATGTCTACAATAACAAGATCAGTTACTGAAAACTATCATGAAATTATTTTTGGTGTTTTAAAAACGGCGGCCATTAAAAGTTTTAAACTTTGAATATCTTAAAACCAGAAATATTTCTCAAGAATTACAAGAATAGCAGTTATTAGAGGATTTTATCACAAATATAATGACACCAAAATTATTTAAATCGAATAATAAATAACTGATTTAGAGCTGTTTTACTGTGACAAGACATGGCCCACATTGATAACTGCCGTTTATTCAGTTTCACATTGTTGGCTATTCACTGAGAACCTCAATGTGGGCCATATATCTTTGGCCAGAGAGTTACGGGACACGGTATAAACGTTTTTGAATAGGGGTGCCACAAGGATCTATATTAGGACCTCTATTTTTTATGTTATCTTGGAGGGATAGCTAAAAAGACCAGTTTCAGTAAAATGTGCTTAAATTAAATTATACGAATTTGAACGTAATAAATATCATAATACTTTGTCTGATAAATCTTAAATCAGGGTATATCCAGTTGGCTTGTAGGCTGGATTTAAGGAATGTTTCATTCATGCAGGGAATGTGCTTATGGAAAGTAACAATAATTTAAGTTTTCTTGGGAGAACAGCACATCAAAATTGTCTGAGACAAAAAAAGTAGGCTACTGTTATGGTTGAGTATGATTACAATTTATACATCCCAAAAATAAACCATAAGCTTACAAAATATATTGAAACATATCAGTACAAAAATATTGAACTAGGAGTTTTTTTGCTATGGTGAAATATTTGTGAACTTCGATAGAAAAGATGTAGGCTAAAATATTCCTCATGAAAATTATACAGTAAGTGGGATTGCAGTGTGTAGAATTTCAATGCATATATCTAAAACAAGAGTTCAATGGTATAGCAATATTTCAATAATATAATGATGGTTTAATATTCTTTATAATTTTTCAGATTCCTATTGGTTGACTTTGGCTTGGCACAAAAGGTCAATGAGAATGAAAACTCTCTGCGTAATCCGATTATGAAAAGGAAAAGAGAAGATGACGTAAGTATATTTTGTAAACTATTGTTAAACAATACAAACACATTTTTGACAATCCTTTCGTAACTATTGTTGGGCTACTGGAAAGTTTTAAACTGTTTACATAAAATTACAGACAGTTAAGTGGTATATATTTTATCAGATAAAAAGCTTTGAGTCTTAATGGTGGTTTGCAAATTGAGAAAATAATGGAAGGTTTTTATTTTTGGGTTTTTTTGGAAGTTTTTTCAGTTTTTTAGTTTTTTTTATTTTATTTTATTTCTTTTTTTGTCTTTGCCGGCCCTGTTTAATCATACAATCACAGAGAAGGCTCATCATGTAAATAAATGTAGAGCAATTAATTATACATTTATGTGGGGGGGGATATTCTTTCTATTTGTGTATATATATTTTTCTCCTTAACCATTGAGGTGCTGATCTAGTGTTGGAGACCCTATCTTGCATGAACGACATGCTTGAAGAACAAAATTTTGTTCTAGAAGTATATTACTGTGAAGAAGAGATTTCAAATTTTCTCTTCCCTCAAAATTAGTTTGTATTATCCAGTATTTAAAAATAGAATTTAAACTCCTTAAAGGTATAATATAATGTTATAATACATTTCATAAGTAATTACAGGATGTTTCATAACCTTATTCTGAATTAATAATACATCAAACAATTAAAATGTAATATCGATTTTAACCATTTTAAGATGGCAGCCATATAAAAACTTTGATTCAAAGTGGAGACAAGCGTTGTACTAGTATTCCAAGAGATGAATTTTTTTTAAATTTAATTATAAAACTAACGACATATCATGTAAATAAATTGAGTGAAAAATAATGTAAATATTGCAACTTTAGTGAAGGTATCAAGTATGCTCTTTGGTTGATTGTACAATAATAAATTCCTTTTAATGTTGAGTTTAGCTCCAGTTCTCCTTCTACTTAGTGCAGCTGTCGCAGACTTGACTCCTGGAATCTGGAGTCAGTTAGTCAGAAGAGATATAAACGACAAAGGATGAAGAAGTTCAAATCGAACTCTTTGCATTGTTTTGACATCAGAGACACCTAGATTACAAAATAAGGTGTAATCTGGGTGAAGAGATGTTCTCATTGTCTCATTTTTGGGAGGATCTCGTCAGACTGATATTACTCCAGATTCCAGGAGTAAATTTTTGTTACAGCATCAGATTCTAGGCGATGCACTATTAGTATGGTGAACTGGAGCTTAACTCAACATTAAAATTGAAGCAATCCTTTCCACCTCCCAATGCAATGCTTTCCTTTTCGTATAGCTACGTTATGTGTAAATAAAGTTTATGTTTATTTGCCTCTGGCTTATTTAAATATTATGATACAACAAGATCTGTTAATTTAAGTTACTTTTTATCGCAGTAAATTAGTGTTTATTTCAAACTCACTCTGAGCATATTTGTTCTCATATAAATACCTTGAATTCGTCATGTAGTTAACTATTAAATAATTTGCTCTCTGTCTTCATAGTTAACACTATTTGTTTCTTTTATCACTTTGAATATTTTTTTTTTCCTGAGAGAAAGAGACAATTGTCTCCGAACTTAGTCCTAAAAGGACCTTTGCGCCTCCGTAACTTATATTTCTATCCTCAGAATCTGAGAAAAGAAGCCGATCAGATTTGAGGGCTCCTGTTCTCTGATGTCCTTGGAGCTGAGGAGATATGCTCCCAGGAATCTTTTCCGAATTTTAAATATGGCAGTTTAGCCAAATATGCCCCGTTGATTCCTCCACTTCTCCGCAGAGTCTGCGTTCATGAGTCTCGTTAAGGCCCACCTTCATGAGGTGTTTTCTAAGGAGGCCATGTCCTGTCAGCATCCCTATTATTATTCTTATATTCTCCTATTATCTTATTATCCTCCTTACTCTGATCTAGGAGAGATGCCCACCCTCTAGCATAAGGAAAGATAAACATTTTTTATTGTCATATTTCTGGGCCCTACTCCAATTAAAGTATCTTGTCCTCTTTTCCCAATCTTTTACAAGAGTTTGGCTGTAGGAGAAAGCTATCCTGCAACCCGACTCCGCTCCCTTTTTGACGAGTGTATCTGCTTTTTCATTTCCATGAATGACGTGGCCCGGCACCCAACCGAGTGTAACTCTATTTTTCTTAGCCAGTTCTACCAGAGCATTCTTGCATTCCCAGACTGCTTTCGAATCAAACGAACAGGTATCAAGTGCCTACAGTGCAGCCTGGCTGTCAGAAGGAATTGAATATTTTGCTCCTTTTTGTCTCATTTGTATGAGTCTAGATTTTGAATCATAGCAGTATAGTAGCTGGAGCATTTGGTAGAGAACAAGAGAGTTTAGAATAAGATTGCTGAAGAAGGTATGATATGTTAATCGATTGTATTTGTTTGTACAGGACCTGGAAAATGCAGAGAACCCCAGGGTAAAGCGGTGCGCTCTGGAGCAGGTGGGCGGGAATAAACAGGATCTGAGTGGATTTGCCAAGCAACCTCAGCACTCCAACGTTCTCTCCACAAATACCATCAAGAGACCTCTGACAACCAACTCCTCAAATGTGATAAATAACACTGCCGAGAAAGTGTACGGCAAGAAGCAATCCTTCCAGAACTTGATGCCGCAGAAAGTAAAGTCCACCAATGCTCAAACCAGTTTTGTGCGTGTCCAGAACTCTCAGGTAACTTTTTTATATACTCATAACTTTCATATTTATTTGATTATGATGTTGTTATATGTTCAGAGATATATTGCTTATATTTAACTATTTATAGAATGCTGTTTGTTGATGGGCGATATTTTATTTATTGTTATCCAATTATATTATTTACTATCTATTTATACTCTGGATAATGTATGTATTAGCCCCATAATGTTAAATATACAATGCCAATGTTTAAAAATCTGGATTTATAGAAACACCACAACCACACGAAGAGCAATATAAAACCTTTTTTAAAAGTATAAACTAAACTAAGCGAAGCAAACAATTCAAACTTAATGGAATTTTGTATCTTGCTTTTTGTAAGTTTCATTATGGACCTCACCAAAAAGTCTTGTTGACTTTTTGGGTACAAGATTCTGTAAAATTACGTGTTAAAAAGAAATTAATAAAAAATAAAAATAAAAAATGCTTTTATGCAGTGTATATCTTAATATGTTTACTGGTTAAAATATGCCCATAAATGTATTAAAGGATGGCATATCATTGCAATCCTGGCAATTTGCTTTACTATTTGTTAATAATAGTAAATAGTTATTTGTTAGTAACATCTTCTATACTTGTGCGAAATTCAAACAATTTACAAGTGTTTCCGACCTTAACATGAAGATGGAAGCACTCGTAAATAAAAGCTACTCAATTTCGTTGTTCATCTATTGACAGTTACTCAACAAAGTATCAGCTATTTTGGACACACAATTTTTATGTAAAACTTGTTTGAGTGAGTTCATTTGAGTTTTTTTGTGGAAGTGAATAAATTGAGTATCGAGTTGTCATCAAATTTTCTTTTTGAAAGGCAATACGCCTTTGCAATTCAAAGATGAGTTGGATTCTGTGTATGGGGATTCTAAACTATCATTTATTACAATAAAATTTTGGGCTGCTGAATTTAAATGTGGCTGTAAGAGCTTGAAGACGATAAACGTTCAAGACATCCAAACACTGCAACTACTGACGAAAACATCACCAAAGTTCACCAAATTGTGCTAGACAACCGTCAAATTAAATTGAGAGAGATGGCAGAGGTTATATACATGTCAAAAGAATGTGTTAGTCACATATTAAATCAACACTTAGGCATGAGAAAGCGTTGAATGCTGCGTTTGCTAGTGTTAGATAAAAAACGTGACGAATGAACATTTCCAACGCTCTTTTGATGCAATTAAGACAAATTAAATCCCAGTTTTGGTGTCGATTAATTGCTGTAGATGAAACTTTTATACACCATTATACGTCCAAAACAAAAATACAGTCAACCGCAAAAAGGAAACCGACTCTAAAAAAGAAAAACGGTTTTTTTGGCTTGAAAGTTATTTTAATCGATTATCTTCAAAAAGGAAACACCGTTACAGGAGCATACTTATGCATCATTACTTGACAAGCTGAAGGCAGAAATTGCCACATTTGTGGGGAAAAAAATCCTGTTTCACCAAGACAATGGTCTTCAATACACACAATCCTGTCTCACACCTAAGCAGTTACCATGGCGAAAATTGGCGAATTACGGTTTGAACTGTTTGACCATCCCCACCTTACTCACCAGATCTAGCCCCAAGCGACTTCTTTTTGTTCTCTCATGAAAAGATTGCACTCGGAGACAAAGATTTTTGTAAAATGAGCAGGCAATGACCTTCGTGAACAATTATTTTGGAGAGAAAAATTCTGAGTAGTATTTGGACGGGTTACAGAGATGGAATGGCTTAACGTTTTGTTTGTTTTAATGATATGTCATGTTGTTTAAGTCATTTGAGGCATTTATATTGGTTACTTTTAGCTTCAAATTTTTGGACTACCTGGGTTTTTTATGTGTATATTATGAAAGAAACATGTAACTAACACCAAGAAGAAGGAAGTACGGCATTCGTGAACTTCATTAGTGTCTGGGTTATCGTTTTGAATGTGACAGTTATTACTGCTGTCTTTTTGACAAAAAAAATTCAATTTGGAGAGAGAAATTAAAGATGAACATTCATAGAAAAGGGGAATGAATTAAATGACTGATAGGAAAAACTTGATTGAATTTATACTTATATATTGAATTAACTGTAAGTTGTGCACATTTTATAATGTTCAAAATATTTTTTATCATTAGATCTTTAATGCGCTGCATAATTTAATAATAACTCAAAAGCAAAATATACAAGACCATCTCAAGTATCTAAAGATGTAATCATATTCAGTAACCTACATAAGAATGTTGTTCCTCTTCTCTGTTGCTAAAGTTGTGGATGTGGCAGGTACAGCTCAGCACGACGTTTCCGCGGCCGAAGGTGCCGGTGCTTTCCTCGCGTCAGGACAGGTGCCAGTGTACGGGCAAGGCGCAGATCTGCAACATCTGTCTGACTCGCAAGGCGCAGTTCGCTCCGAGAGCAGGCACTCCAGGCTTCCGTCCTCCAGAAGTCCTGCTCAAGTACCCACTGCAAACCACAGGTCAGAACACAATGTACTTGAGTATTTTACAGCCGACTTACCGGTACGGTGGAATCTGTACTTTTAACATTAATGAAAAAAATAAACTTATCAATATATAAACTCTCTGGAGTTATAGGCATAATTTTTTATACTTAAGATATTACAGAAATGCGTTTTAAAATGGTTTATTCACAAATATGTACAAAAAGTATCATGTAAATTAATATCGGTTAATTTTATAATTTAAATTATTATTTAAAACCATCATTAACTGAGAGGCAATTATTTAATCAAATTGAATTATATAAAAGTAGTATAGTAAAAGTCCTTGTGGCACATACTTATTGTTTGAAAATGTGTTTTGTACCATTTGTGGTACAAGGTAGTAAAGCGTATCGCCACCAATGGTACACTATATAACACTCATTGCTGTAAACTGCAGCACAATATGGATAGTTTTTGAATATGTTTTGTAAATGGAGCTTCAGTTGAAATATAGCAGGTTCCAAGCACAAGTGTGTTACATTGTGAGTAATTCTGCTATATTTTTTAAGGGTTTTATTAATTTTTTAGTCCTTTTGTTGTTGTGGTTGATGCCATAGCTGTCATGCAAGTTTTTCGATTTACAATGTGTCTAAATATGATCAAAATAGTTACAATCTGGGAAAAATTTCAGCCCCACTGTGTAGAGCAAAGTTTAGTCAGATCAGTTTCTGTTTAAAATCTTTTGCTTAAAATGTGGCCAAAATACTCTCAATATCGTAATTTTATTGGTTTTTTTCAAATTCTAGCACAGTGTGATCTTTTGAGTGCTTTTATCATTCATTTATCCTTTTTCGCAGCTGATTAAAAACAAATTCTCTAGAAATAGTCGTACTTTCTCAGACACAAGTAATTAGTTAATCGTGCAAGTAATTAATGTTTTCCCCATGTGACTTACACAAGTGGATGTTGCAGCGGTGGACATGTGGTCTGCAGGTGTGATCATGCTGTGTATCCTGAGCGGCTGTTATCCGTTCTTCCGTTCACCTGACGACATCTCTGCCTTGTGTGAGATCATCACTGTCTTCGGGAAGACAGCCATAACCACTCTAGCGAAAAAGATTGGTAAGTAGTGAGCGTCTTTTGTTGTTTTAACCTGTACGGATGTAGTATTTGAAACTGCCAACATTCAGAAATTCAATTAAATTGAAAACAACTTCTTTCATAAAAGTACATAGGTGTACATCAAATGACATCATATTCATAAAATATATATATTTCAACCTCCAATTTCACGCCATGATGGCCAGACACTTTGCTGGACTGCGGTGGGTGCAGAAGTCATTTGCCCATCTTCCCCACTACAACATTTGTCACTGTCGAGTTCAAGTAGCAAAAATTGGAAATTTCGTTAGTCCAACAAAAGAGGGTTTTATAAATCTCAGACATAGCTGAAGTATACAGGAATGTCAAGCCAACATTGTCTTGTTTTTATCAAACTACTGTTTTTCATGGTATTTTGTTAATTTTTTTGAATGTACTATTTTAATAATCTAAGACTACCTTTATGCTTCTACCATCTTTTATGAAATGTTAGATGTTATTGTATGAATGTGTTAACTGATGGTGATAATTAGATTTTGGCAGATTGCATTGTAATATTTTTATAAACATATTCATTCTTACTCTTTACCAGTGGTGTAACTATGGGAGGGAGATGATTGGGGAAGAACCCTCTTCAAGAGCCGGTGTTCAGTAAAAATGTTCCAATACTTTGGGATTTTGTTCGTATAAAGGTATGTCCTAAAACCTTTAGTTTTCTCACTATCCGTCTGTATGTGTTTTTAATTTTAAAAAAGTTTTTGAATCAGTTAAGATAAAGTTACAAAACTTGAGAATTGTATTAACATTTGGTAGACCTATTTGATAATAAAATATTGATAAAATCCTTTTACCTGTTTCAAAATGGTGGACGTTTATATTATTCCATCAAAATAACTCACAACCGACTAACGTCCGCAATTTTGAAACCGGGAGATGGATTTTGTTAATATGTTATTTTCAAAAAGATGTACCAAAGTTTAATACAAATCTCAAGTTTCATAACTTTATCTTAACTGGTTCAAAAGATGTATTTAAAAGGTAAAACCTATTTAAAGGTTTTAGGACATACCTTCATATGGACATTTTTGCTCATTTTTATGTGTAGAACATAATCCCAGTGTATTGGAACACTTTTACTGAATACCCTGTATATAAATATTCTTAAAATAACAATCCAACTTGTTTGAAATACAGCAGTTAAATATTTTGTTTTGAATTAGGCCTATTAAATTTACTTTTACTCACTTTCAATCCATAACCTTCTCCGTCCATTGGTGTATTCTTCTGTCGGATACATTTCTCGCCCAAAAAGCCAAGTCCTAATTACACCACTGCTCTCTACAAATGCTACAAACAAATTTCAATAATGAGTCAATAATTTGTGAGCTTATACTAACGAGTTATGGATGTTTCAGGTCGAAATGTGGTCTGCAGTGAGAAGCGGAAGCCACTGAACTTGCGAATCTTGTGCGAGAGCCTGAGACAACGCAAGACTAGCGGCAAACTACCCAAGGCTGACCAACCGTTGTGTCAGGACTGCCACCACTCCAACACCCTCGAGCACGGCTGCCTGTGTGAGGACAAGTGTAGGCTCGACCTGTCCTCCAGCTACTTCCCTCGCTCTGCGTTCGACCTGCTCGCCAGACTCCTGGACGTCGACCCTGACACTCGGATATCGGCCGAGGACGCATTGCAACATCCCTTCATTACAGAGACCTGACCCTTCACTTCTAGTCTAGGTGTATTTAAATGTTTTATTGTTAAGTGTGCCTTATTTTATACGTAAAACTACCATTATATGTAATGTATGGTTTGATATTAAAATTTTCTTATTAAAATAATGTTGTTTACCTTTATTGTTAATTTCCATTCAGCCACCATTAAGAGTTTAACAAATTTTCAATACATACCCTTTTTGACTGAGTGATTAGAAAATACTAAAATTTAATTCTTTCACAAATGAAGTTTTTGAGTACAAGAAATCGGTAACACTACATTTCAAGATCTGCAATCTGATGTATTTCTTAGATGGATAACTAATGTAACATATAATTACAATCTAGGTAAAATTACAAAAATCATACCAGAGTGTTGTGACATGCTTAAGTCAGGAGACGCAGCACCTTGTTGGTCAACTCCATGCACACTATTTGTAGTAGTATTTATTTCCTTCAACACTAAGAAGAGTTAAAACTGCTTAGCTCACAATCATCTCTAAATGGTCTGATGCACAAGTAATACATTAACTTTACTAAGCTAAAGATCCCAACCAGTGGAATATATTAATTCAAAAACACCAATTGACTTTGCTGCAACCTTAGAAAAAATTTAATTAAGCTGATTTAACCATCACAGGACTATCAAATCACTTAGTTAAGCTCTATAAGGTTAGTATTACAAACAAAATCTACGTTCACTTAAACCAATAGAAATGTCTCTCAGATAAACCTGGATAACTAAACCGTTTTAGTTAAGAGACGTAGAAAAATGTTTATGACATCCTTTTGTGGAAGAGTTCTTTGACTACGTTAATGAAACCCTCACTCAAATCTGCAATTTCGCAGAAAACATTCTATCCAAACTAAAATCAAAATTAAAAGCAGCTATGAGCGATTTGGAAGACTAAGCACTGTTAGTACTTAGAATGTACTGGCCATGATGATCAAGCCGAACCTGATGCTAGAAAAGGACTTTGGTGTCAAAAAAAACAGTCAACTTCGGACTATAATTATTACGTCTCAAACAATCAAAGGGCTATTTTTAAGGTTAGAAATTATGAAAGATGCAAATGTAGCATCAATGAAGAATGAAACACTTTCGTAATTCTCTAGTTAATGAAGTTCTGACTCAGGGTAATTTTCAAATATCTGAACACTTCAACTATTGGTCTACAAATATGGCCTGTTCTTTTTAATGCTGGGTAGACTCACAAATAATCAACTTCTAAAATACTTGTCTTATTAATTCCATATATGACCACAATGGAAGCAGTTTCCCTCTTTCTTCTTCAAGGTTAAAACTACTAGGAAGAAATAGTGCCTCCTCTACGTCACATTATTAAAATGTCATTTTCGCAGTGTCTATTCGATGAAACTTTGACTTGCAAAAGTGTTTACTCTATTTTCAAAGAGTAAATTTAGTAGAAAATTATAAATTTGTATAAATTCTCCTACACAGTATATTTAACCACTCGTAACATTTAAAAAATTTAAAAACAAAGGTTTTTAATTTGAAGATATAGTTATATGACTGACCAACTTAAAGCAGATACAACTCTATAGTCATGTAACTTTGTACTCTTTCAAAAAGTAGGTGATATGGGCTTTAAGAACATTACACTACTGTCCTATTAGCTACCAGAAAGAGACATCAAGAAGTTAAAGTGAATTATAACGCGAACAATATTCTTTGTTTAAAGTTTATTATTGACATTGGAAAGTTTGAAAGAATAACTTTACCTCTTGTGAAAACTAACCAAACACATAATTACAATCTAGGTTAAAATTAAAAAATCATTCCAGAGCTGCTTGGAGTCCAGTCCAGGTGTTTTTATTGCACAGAATGCAAGTCACGAGCATGAGAAGTCAAGCTCACAAGCATACGTCACACCAGCACACGTGAAAGTGGGAGACTGACAAGAAAATCCGTGTCAAGTCTTTCTTCCACATCTGTAACAATAAGACTCCTGGAATCCATGACACAAAGGTCTGGGACCAAAAAATAGAGCCGGAAGCGGCTGCCTTTACCGTTCTGACCATTGCCTTCCTTGGATTTTTGGACTAAAGAAGAGAAACCAACACAACTTGACTTTGTACCTAGATTTAAGAATCTTGACACAAGCACATTTCTCAAAGAAATTGTAGTAAATAAAGACTATTGAGTATTGACTATACAAATAAAGATCTTTATAGTATCAGAATACATTACAACACCAAGCTATCATGTCGATAGAGCAGAAAAATCATATTACATTTGATCAATTTTGTTTTTTAATTTCCATAATTGTTATTTTATAAAACGCCTGGACTGGACTCCAAGCAGCTTTTGGGTATATTTGAACCCTCTTCTTTCCCTCCTTTTCTTCTTTCCGTTCTGTATTTTTGTATGTACTAATACCTCCCCACCTGACGAAGAGAATAGATTCCAATCTTCGAAACATTGTGTTATACCTTTTATAACCTGTAATGATAGCAAATGTCCAAAATCTTGTTATCTTGTCAAACCTTCTATCATCAATAACCAACTAAACAAAGTATTTTCATGTTATTGTGATACTTAGTGAAGACAAGTGACTTTAATCCTGTTATTCTTTCATAGGTTCTTAAATGATCTTGAGTTTCATCCTTTAAACAATTCTACACCAATATTTTTTTCCAGAATCATGGGAGATGTCTTAGTTTAAAAGTATTAATACGCACTAAACTCTTTTTAGTATATAAGATGGAGTATAAAAAAGTTTAAAATTTTTTCTGAATAACTAACGAAAATATCAAAAGTATTAAACACTTTGAATGCATATTTATAATTATATCTTTAAAACGAGACATCTCACTTGATTCTGCATTTGACAGTTGATTCATTTAATGGATGAAGGAACTAAAGTATATACATTTATCATGACTAAGGTAGTGCTATTGGTTTTATATTTTACTATTTATAACTCAAAGCACTTCAATATAACTTCCCTTAAGACAGAAAAAGTAGAAAACCTTTTTAGATCTCTCCAAGAGTGAATATAATGAGTTAAAATAGGACAGTTTTATTACAACATCCAAAAGAAAAACTTATGAATTTGAAAATGTAAATTTTATAGCATGAATATTTTAAATTAAATATAATTCTGTTAATATAGCCTTCTTTCA
The DNA here is from genome assembly GCF_021130785.1 of Homalodisca vitripennis. Classification (NCBI taxonomy): domain Eukaryota; kingdom Metazoa; phylum Arthropoda; class Insecta; order Hemiptera; family Cicadellidae; genus Homalodisca; species Homalodisca vitripennis. The sequence continues at coordinate 46,095 of NW_025776579.1, forward strand.
AAACATACAAATTATATATTTTTATATTCAGCTCTTTCTTTTTGGACTTAATAATAAGATGCCTCTTAAAACCAACATTCTACCCTAACCCCAAAAAGTACTGTCCCGATATTGAATATCAAAAATAGAACCTATAACTATAGACCAATAAAGATAGAAAGCTGTTGGAATGAATTTGCAAAAATGAAATTCCTTTAATAACAAAAGTGTTAACCTTTTTAAAAAATCTAAAAAATTTGAAATCTACATTACAATACATTAAAAGTTTCTGCAAAGGATAAAAGTTTTCAAAGCGCCTGCACATTATAAACTGCAATTACGAAACAGCTACGTATATTAAATAGCCAAACACTACTTGAAGGCGCTAAGTTATGATGTATATTTTTGTCTTTAAAATATATTTCTGGTTGAACTTAAAGTTTGAGTATTAGACCACTTTAGAATAAAGTAAATGTACGTGTACAATGGCTATACAAATACTTTTGACAGATTTTTTGGTTTTGGCAACAAGGCAAATTCTACATCGGCGTTGAAAATATAATTCCCTTGAACCAGAAGTCCTCAAACACGGTCAAAGCTTACAAAAAGCGTGTGAAGCTGCGGGAAACAGCTAGTTAGACATAAAATTGTATTATCTTATGTCATTATTAAGTAAACCAGAACAATCACTAGATAACCTAATTTTTTTAAGTATTACACGGTTAGTGGACGATTCTTTATTAGGGGATATAGGTCATTCTTTAGTGACTGCAAGAATATTAAGATATCCAAGCATGAGAGAAGCTCTAAAGCTCTAATTCCACTAACACTATGAAACAATTCACAACCTTGTATATGTGATTAATAACACTGATGTTACATCATAACTGCCAGCATGTGTTTATTTTTAATGTCATGATTCAGCTAATTCACATTGATATCTCCCATGACACATTGGGGCTTTTCCAAAATGGAATATGGTCAAGTGTGCTTGATCAAAAGCATTATCAAAGCATCAACTAGGTAGTTTTGAACAATAATGGATTAGATGGTGGTTTTTTTCCAATGGATCAGGTTGGCAATTGCATCTTTGATCGTATTAGTTACACAAGCAATGCGTAACTAATACATTCAAAGGTTGTATTTAAGTAGATATTGATCTTTGGCGGCTGTTCTAGAATCAGGAACTGGTACCTGACCAGCCTTTGATTTAGAATCTCGTCTTCTGTTGTTCCTAGATCTCAGCCAGATGTGGAATCTTGTCTTCAGTTTGTTCCTAGATCTCAGCCATGTGTGGAGTCTTGTCTTCAGAACACTTCAGCCATGTGTTGAGTCTTGTCTTCAGAATGTTCCTAGATCTCATCCAGGTGTGGAATCTTGTCTTCGAAATGTTCCTAGATCTCATCCATGTGTGGAATCTTGTCTTCAGAATGTTCCTAGATCTCAGCCATGTGTGGAGTCTTGTCTTCAGAATGTTCCTAGATCTCATCCAGGTGTGGAGTCTTGTCTTCAGAATGTTTCTAGATCTCAGCCAGGTGTGTCTTGTCTTCAGTTTGTTCCTAGATCTCAGCCATGTGTGGAATCTTGTCTTCAGAATGTTAATAGATCTCATCCAGGTGTGGAATCTTGTCTTCAGAATGTTTCTAGATCTCATCCAGGTGTGTAATCATGTCTTCAGAATGTTTCTAGATCTCAGCCGTGTGTGGAGTCTTGTCTTCAGAATGTTTCTAGATCTCAGCCAGGTGTGTCTTGTTTTCAGTTAGTTCCTAGATCTCAGCCATGTGTGGAATCTTGTCTTCAGAATGTTCCTAGATCTCAGCCGTGTGTGGAGTCTTGTCTTAAGAATGTTTCTAGATCTCAGCCAGGTGTGTCTTGTCTTCAGTTTGTTCCTAGATCTCAGCCATGTGAGGAGTCTTGTCTTCAGAATGTTAATAGATCTCATCCAGGTGTGGAATCTTGTCTTCAGAATGTTTCTAGATCTCAGCCAGGTGTGGAATCTTGTCTTCAGAATGTTCCTAGATCTCAGCCATGTGTGGAGTCTTGTCTTCAGAATGTTCCTAGATCTCATCCAGGTGTGGAATCTTGTCTTCAGAATGTTTCTAGATCTCAGCCAGGTGTGGAATCTTGTCTTCAGTTTGTTCCTAGATCTCAGCCATGTGTGGAGTCTTGTCTTCAGAATGTTCCTAGATCTCATCCAGGTGTGGAATCTTGTCTTCAGAATGTTCCTAGATCTCAGCCAGGTGTGGAATCTTGTCTTCAGTTTGTTCCTAGATCTCAGCCATGTGTGGAGTCTTGTCTTCAGAATGTTCCTAGATCTCAGCCAGGTGTGTCTTGTCTTAAGTTTGTTCCAACATCTCAGCAATGTGTGGAGTCTTGTCTTAAGAATGTTTCTAGATCTCAGCCAGGTGTGTCTTGTCTTCAGAATGTTAATAGATCTCATCCAGGTGTGGAATCTTGTCTTCAGAATGTTTCTAGATCTCAGCCAGGTGTGGAATCTTGTCTTCAGAATGTTCCTAGATCTCAGCCATGTGTGGAGTCTTGTCTTCAGAATGTTCCTAGATCTCATCCAGGTGTGGAATCTTGTCTTCAGAATGTTCCTAGATCTCATCCAGGTGTGGAATCTTGTCTTCAGAATGTTCCTAGATCTCAGCCATGTGTGGAGTCTTGGCTTCAGAATGTTCCTAGATCTCATCCAGGTGTGGAATCTTGTCTTCAGAATGTTCCTAGATCTCATCCAGGTGTGGAATCTTGTCCTCAGAATGTCCCTAGATCTCAGCCATGTGTGGAGTCTTGTCTTCATAATGTTTCTAGATCTGATCCAGGTGTGTAGTCTTGTCTTCAGTTTGTTCCCATTCTCAGATCCCTTGCTAGTGATTGACCAATACAATAACTTTATATGTTGGGTTTTTCCTCATATTGCGTTAGGCTGTGTGCTGGAACACTGTAGACTTAAGCACCACTACTGTGTTGTGCCTGTGTAAGATCACAGCCTCTCACCATGTTTTTTCTATCACCATGCATCACGACATGTGTGTAGAGATGGGTGATAGTTATGATTCCAACACGATAAGAATTTGACTTGGATAGTTTCACTTATAACACGATAAGACGTATGACTCGGATAGCTTCACTGATAACACGATACGATGTTTAATTCGGATAGCTTCACTGATAACACGATACGATGTTTAATTCGGATAGCTTCACTGATAACATGATAAGATGTTTGACTTGGATAGTTTCACTGATAACATATTTGACTCGGATAGTTTAACTGATAACATGTTTGACTCGGATAGTTTAACTGATAACACGATACCATGTTTAACTCGGATAGCTTCACTGATAATACGATAAGATGTTTGACTTGGATAATTTCACTGACAACACGATAAGAATTTGACTTGGATAGTTTCACTGATAACACGATATGACGTATGACTTGGATAGTTTCACTGATAACATGTTTGACTCGGATAGTTTTAACTGATAACCCGATAAGACGTATGACTCGGATAGCTTCACTGATAACACGATAGGATTTTTAATTCAGATTGCTTCACTGATAACACGATAAGATGTTTGACTTGGATAGTTTTACTGATAACATGTTTGACTCGGATAGTTTAACTGATAACACGATAAGAATTTGACTCGGATAGCTTCACTGATAACACGATAAGATGTTTGACTTGGATAGTTTCACTGATAACATGTTTGACTCGGATAGTTTAACTGATAACACGATAAGATGTTTGACTTGGATAGTTTCACTGATAACATGTTTGACTCGGATAGTTTAACTGATAACACGATAAAACGTATGACTCGGATAGCTTCACTGATAACACGATACCATGTTTAACTCGGATAGTTTCACTGATAACACGATAAGATGTTTGACTTGGATAGTTTCACTGATAACACGATAAGATGTTTGACTTGGATAGTTTCACTGATAACATGTTTGACTCGGATAGTTTAACTGATAACACGATAAGATGTTTGACTTGGATAGTTTCACTGATAACATGTTTAACTCGGATAGTTTAACTGATAACACGATTTGAATTTGACTCGGATAGCTTCACTGATAACACGATAAGATGTTTGACGTGGATAGTTTCACTGATAACATGTTTGCTCGGATAGTTTAACTAATAACACGATAAGATATTTGACTTGGATAGTTTCACTGATAACACGATAAGATGTTTGACTTGGATAGTTTCACTGATAACATGTTTGACTCGGATAGTTTAACTGATAACACGATAAGACGTATGACTCGGATAGCTTCACTGATAACACGATACGATGTTTAATTCAGATTGCTTCACTGATAACACGATAAGATGTTTGACTTGGATAGTTTCACTGATAACATGTTTGACTCGGATAGTTTAACTGATGATAATAACTGATAACACGATAAGTGAATTTGACTCGGATAGCTTCACTGATAACACGATAAGATGTTTGACTTGGATAGTTTCACTGATAACATGTTTGACTCGGATAGTTTAACTGATAACACGATAAGATTTTTGACTTTGATAGTTTCACTGATAACATGTTTGACTCGGATAGTTTAACTGATAACACGATAAAAAGTATGACTCGGATAGCTTCACTGATAACACCATACCATGTTTAACTCGGATAGTTTTACTGATAACACGATAAGATGTTTGACTTGGATAGTTTCACTGATAACACGATAAGAATTTGACTCGGATAACTTCACTGATAACACGATAAGATGTTTGACTTGGATAGTTTCACTGATAACATGTTTGACTCGGATAGTTTAACTGATAACACGATAACATGTTTGACTTGAATAGTTTCACTGATAACATGTTTGACTCGGATAGTTTAACTGATAACACGATAAGAATTTGACTCGGATAGCTTCACTGATAACACGATAAGATGTTTGATGTGGATAGTTTCACTGATAACATGTTTGCTCGGATAGTTTAACTAATAACACGATAAGATTTTTGACTTGAATAGTTTCACTGATAACACGATAAGACGTATGACTCGAATAGCTTCACTGATAACACGATAAGGGGTTTGACTGGGATAGTTTCACTGATAACATGTTTGACTCGGATAGTTTAACTGATAACACGATACCATGTTTAACTCGGATAGCTTCACTGATAACACGATAAGATGTTTGACTTCGATAATTTCACTGATAACACGATAAGAATTTGACTTGGATAGTTTCACTGATAACACGATACGATGTTTAATTCGGATTGCTTCACTGATAACACGATAAGATGTTTGACTTGGATAGTTTTACTGATAACATGTTTGACTCGGATAGTTTAACTGATAACACGATAAGAATTTGACTCTGATAGCTTCACTGATAACATGATAAGATTTTTGACTCTAGTTTCTCTTATAACACCGTTAAACCGTTTCTTAGTAGTCGTTAACAATGTAGAATAGTGTATGGCATACAGAAGAATGTTTAAGATTTGGGAACAGTTAACAGAATACTAATACAACAATATTATAGATGCCCTTTGGCCACGACTTTAATTTTTTCCACTTCTTCTTCGAGTAAATATTGCTAGAGTGAGGACGGCGTGTATTTTTAGACCCAATTTATTTATCTGTGCAAATTTTAACCTGATATATTAGATTGTCTTATAATAAATAAGTGTATTATTGTATAGAGTATTTAAGAAGTGTTGTCCTTAAAAGTCTAAAACTTTACACTCTTAAAACTTACTATCAAAGCTTTCTGATGGTTTATTTGATATCTGTATTAATATTTTTTTACAAATCCGGTTAGAATAAAAGGAGAACATTATTGAAATATTAAGGGAAACAATGTATAAAGAACTAACTCTGCTATTTACAATACTTTGCTGACTAATAGGTAACTAAGCTAGTCACATGTGTAGCTTCTGCATTTTTACTGCATGATTAATTCTCAAAATTGTGAAACAGTAAACATAAAAAAATTGTATAGATAGTGTAAAATTCTAAAACTTTTCTTAATTTTGCCCTGCAACTATATAATAGCTTAACCTTTTCTAAACTTCAAACCACTACCATCTTGAAAACATTATATAAAAATATTTCTAGAGGTAACATTAATTTTTTAAATAATTAATTACTGTAAAAAATCTAAATTTACCTATGGTTTACATTAAGCCGACTGAGTTCTAATTTTTGGTCTTCATAAATCCAAACAAGACTATTTTTTTACAAAATTTAAAAAGCCAGTAAAATAGTTTTTTATACTTATCTAAAGAGAACGATACAATATGGAAATGAATGCATATATTTTACTACCAATTGCAGAGAAGTTGCTATAACAATAAATACATTCACTGAGTAAATTGCTATTGTAATTAAAATTGGTTATAATTTCTTTTTAAATTTTGATCCAGCGGATTCATTTAGTGTATATCCAGGTAGTTTATTCAACAATCTTAACCCCTATTGTGTGAGAATGAAAGAAGAGATGTAAAACAGAAGAATGTTTAAAATTCTTGACTTATTTGCTCAATGATGTCCGTACAATACAATTTTGAAACTGAACCTACGTCTGCTTGAAATCTGTAAATGATATGTGACATACAAAAGGATAGGTTTATAGGGCTTGGGGACATGGTTGGTGAAAATTAGTTGGAAATTCACCTACCTAAAATTGGGCCTACCAAAATAAACATTGTGAAATCCCAAGCTTATATTGTTGGCTATTAATGCCTTTCATAGGTAGTTTTAAGAACAAATATTTCGCTGAACTATAGAACTGAACTAAGAACAGTTCTGCCACAGCAATGGTGACGTGAAAGAGATGATGGAGGGCAGAGGGTATGTTTATGGCAGATAGAGACATTTACATGTGTTCTCTCACGTGGTAAATAATAAAACTGGCGATATTGCGGTTCCCCAGGAGCGAGTATGAGGGGAACAGCAGCGCAAGGTCTATAGGGCTGTCAGAATTCTCAGAACAATATCAGATCTTACTGACTCACGCACGTATACGGAGAAACACTATCAGGGACGTTTTTATGGTTGAGATTACAGCAGTGATAGGGCTGATACGATGTGATATCTATGTACATCAGAACAAATGGGTGAAACAGTTAAGGAATACTGTCCTGATCGTGAAGAGAATATTTTCATGAAACACATGATGTATTAATAGTAATTAATTATGTATGCAATTTATTTCTACGGGTGATCCTGAACTGTGTAAAGCAATTATTCATATGTTGAATTTGTCAATTTATAAAATAACAACTATCGTCCAAGTTTTACGTGGCACAGTAAAACAAAGAACGATAAAGTTTAGTTTTTAGAATGGTTTGTTAAAAATTGTGTCATCTATCCGTTCCTGTGATAGTTCCTAATAGAACTAGTAACCTGGTACATAGTTCCTCTTGTTCCAGGAAAGAACTATATTGATTTTGGGGTCAAACGGTAAACTGTCTGTCTGTCTATGTGACTTTCTGTGCGATAAGATAACTCTTGGTAGAAAGATCTTAGAGATTTGAAACTTGGTACAAAGGTTTCTCTTGGTCCAGGAAATAACAGTATTGATTTTTGAGTCAAACGGTAGACTGTCTGTCTGTCTATGTGACTTTCTGTGCGATAAGATAACTCTTGGTAGAAAGATCTTAGAGATTTGAAACTTGGTACAAAGGTTCCTCTTGGTCCAGGAAATAACAGTATTGCTTTTTGAGTCAAACGGTAGACTGTCTGTCTGTCTATGTGACTTTCTGTGCGATAAGATAACTCTTGGTAGAAAGACCTTAGAGATTTGAAACTTGGTACAAAGGTTCCTCTTGGTCCAAAGAACAACTCTATTGATTTAAGGGTCAAGATATCAAACCTTAAGTCTGAAGGACCCAAAGACCCGACGGAATGTAACAAAAGTTTTACCAATCATTCTAACAAAAATAATTGTATCACATGGGTTACTACTTTATATTGTAAAAAATGATTGTACTCAGTTTGTTTACTAATTTGTTTATTCCGCGATCTCCTTGTTACCATCATAGTTCCCCATAGCACCATTGTAAAAATTTTATTTTATTTTTACCTATTAAACCAAAATCAGTAGGTTTTTAACCAAGACCTATGTACCAGGTTTCGTCTCTCAAACCTGTCTATCGTACATGCGGACAGAAAGAGAGCACGATTTTAAGAAGGACCTGTCCAGGTCATCATTATTGAAATACTGAAATTTATTTTGTTAAATGCTTTTTAAAACGCATTTACTGAATTTATTTGTTCTCAAGTATCAATAGTAAAAATGTGTGGCCGCAGTATAATAAGCGGCCACCACGACAGACAATCGAATCAGCGATACTCATGATTATTCGTTATGAGTAACGAATCTTCGATATAACTACTGGAACCAAATTGCGTGTTGGGTTTAACAAATGACAGTTCAGTTCGGCTGTTTTTATATATTAAAAATTAATAAGTTAGCGATGAATAAGAAACTATCTAGGCCTATGTCAAGTTTATAAGATATAAAAAACAAGGGTTAAATGTAGTTACCTTTTACTATTTTGACCTTGACACCTTGTGACACATGTAAATCGGCATTGTACTTGCGGCCGTCGGCCATTACTGTAATGCCATACAGATGATTTGACTCTGTTTGAATTAATTTGTAATAATAAAGTCGAACCAAATTACGTTGTAGGCCTTTAAGTTTGTACTAAACAATATTGTTTTTCTGTAAAATAAAAAAGCTAGTAATTATTAATTATAAATATCTATAGATCAAATGCTTTTTTATATTCGATAGTTTCGATAATAATAATCGATAGTCAATTCGATTGTCGTGGTACTAGCTTATTATACTGCAGCCTGTAAGGCTGCTTTTGACAGAAAAGTTCCAGGTAAATTTGGAAAGAAATAATGTTTTATTGCATAAAATTCCCCCTTTAGAAACATGTTGCGATGTCGGCATTTTTTACCTTTCACTCTGTGTATATACAATTTTAAATCTAATCTGCCGTACTCCTGAACCGTAGACGATAAAATACTGAAATGGCGGGAACTTAACTCGGGCGCCCTCAGGAGCAAATTGCGAATCTCAGTACCACTCTGATCACGCATGTGTTGAGAACATAAAAAGCGCGCGTAATGTGATTTATTCAAAAACGTTTTCGATTCAGATCGGTTTATAACCCGTTGCGAGGCGGCAAGGAGAGTGCCTGGGTGAGGTCCTGACAGCGGACTATTTACTGGCAATATCGCTCTGGTCTCACACCACCCTCTCACTCCAGAGGGTCGACTCTCACACACCACACGCTTCTCCACGCGCCTTTGTTGTGTTGTGTGCCCGCATTAAAGAAAACATAAATCCCACCGCCATTTGTCGAGCAACAGACTGCACGAGTTTTTCCTTATTTATGTCTCCATTTCCGTTTTTTCTGATCCGGCGGAGCGTTTTCTGTCGATCGAACCTTTTAAGAGCAGCATCGCAGTTTGGATGTTTTACAAACGAAAAGTGCTCAAGCGAAATTCAGCCGGAACATTCCACACCATCTGTCACCTAAAACAACTACGGTACTTCAAGGTCTATTGGAGAGCCTAGGGACTAAGAGACTAGGTCGAGTGCGCTGTGAAGAGAACTGAAGAAGAGATGACCATTCTTCAGCTATAGTGTTTTTGGTCAAATTCCGTTTGTTATTTATTTAACTCTCTCAACGGAAACTCCATTACATTAGACAAATTTAGTAACTTCTATTGCACAATAACAAGTAATGTTCGATCTCTATTGAACACTAATACTTAGAAAATCATAAAAACAACAAGTAAACTATAAAGAAAGCAAAAACATTAATAATTTAACAATCTTTATGTGCTACCAAATCAAAAAGAATAACATTGCCAATTCAAGATTCTATCGATGTGATATCAACGATATACTTAAAACTAGTGTAAACAGATAATAAATTACAATGATACCTAAAGATAACTTGACGATAAACAATGGTCATAAGGGTTTCAAAATAACTTAAACAATAATAAATTCGGTACTTTGGGATTATACCGACCACACCCAGACATGAATCGTTATTTGACATTTTGCTTCTACTGATTACTAGATTAGCGTAGAACAATATTTCGTCAATATAAAACAGGAATTGTCTTATCGCAAACCCCTACCCATCCTCAGACAGAGGTCAAAGTCGAGCGGTCTAGTAGATAACGTGATTGCAGAATCTCGCAGCCCTTTCAGCTGGTGCGTCGCTTTGTACTTCCGTGTTTTACCCGTACATCTCTCCAAATACAAAAATTCAACAAAAACAAACATTACCAATCAAAAACTAAACTCTTTATTAAAAAAAAAAACACTCAAAGCTTGTTTTCGTTCTTGATCACACTCCGCCACCCAAAATGCGAGTGCCTCCGATGAAAGAAAAACATCCCTCGTACCTATCAGTAAAATATCAAATTCTAGAAGGGCTGATCAGAAATATAAATTAAATTGTAATGGAAAGGTAATTATGTACCGTGCAAAAAACCTTAAATAATCATGTGATGCCGCGCGGCCTCCCGTAATCGGGATTCTCGAGAAAGATAAGATAACAGCGACAACAATACCGATCACAATACCTGGAAATGCTTGTAATTTTGTAATTAAAGAGTTGTTTTTTCGTTCTATCATGTTTGTTTCTATAAATTTATATTTTTGTGTTCTTCATACGGGTGTGTGGTCGGTATAATCCCAAAGTACCATAAATTCTAATCCTTTAACGTCATAAATAATAACAAATCAAGATAGCAGAAATTTTTTTAAAAATGGGCAAATACTGCATCTGGGTTAGAATGGACTTGGATTGGAGAATGAGAACAGCCGTACCGATCTAATGACGCTGATAAATCTTATTTTTTTACTGTTTTCAAACTGTCGTGAAAGAGATCAACTTCTACAGGGAGATTGTTACTTAAGCGGTGGAGTCTGGCAATGAGACCAGATTTTTAGTAGTGTCTTGGGTGAGATCGATGGACGAATAGTTTAGTAGACCTCTTACGTATTTTTGTGTGAACTAATACCTCCCCCACATGACGAAGAGTATAGATTTTAACCCTCGAAACGTTGTGTTATACCTTTTGTAACATGTAACGAAGGCAAATGTCCGAAATCCTGTTATCCTGTCATTCTCAAGATGTCCAGCGGACTGATAGACAGACAGACAATCATACAAAAAGAAATTTTTACATCCCCGGCAGGCACCATTATTAAATTATTCATTCTTGCCTATGTGTAAATAAATTTTCATGTAAAATTTATTTTCTACAGATGCAATATTTCTAGACGTTTCTTTCCACATTTCGCATCCACATTTTACTCATAAAGTTAGGTTTCATACTGGAGCTAATATAATAATAATAATATAAGTTATAACGAAAGGTTGCGCTAAAATAAAATCACCGAGTTGTAACTTTGACCTCTCTATTAAGTTTTCTTTTAGTCTGTGAATACAACTGACACGTTGAAATCTCATACGATTAGACCCATTTTGCTTAAACATTTGTTTATTCTATTTTCTCGTTGCCACCATAAGAACAATGTAAAAAATATTTGCTAACGCTCATCCAAATTCCATGGAGTGTCATGCACCATCTTCGAACTCATGTTGTCTATATGGACATGAAGCTTCATGTAAAAACTCAAATTTTTAGGTTAGTTCTTTTCCGATAAATCGTGCGGTCAGACAAACAGATAAAAATAAATTTTTCCCTGCCACGAATGATAGACTTTGCCAATGATGTCTCAGGATAACCTCGGAATCTAGACAGAAAAACGAGAAAAATGACGCAAAGCCTTCTCAGCGGCCTTTTAAGAGTCATAGTTTTGTACAGTTCGAATCAAGTCAGACTGGTCACAGTCCGACCACTGGTGACGTCATAGGCTAAGTGTAATATGTGACGTGTGACTAGTTCACGCGCTTTGTTTATTGGTTCCACGCAAACTGCCCATTGACCCTTACTATCCCACCGATCCTGATCAAGCCTGACGTCCCACACATCGAGCGTTCCTGCTGCTTGGATGGGTGACTACTAAGCGATCCTGTCCTTGCAAGCAGCCCGCCTGCCCGGCCATTGGTGGTGGTCCAGAAATCACCTTTAAGCCGTTGGTCCCCAGGTTAAGTGTTACAAAGGGATTCTTAGCCGTAACTTCGCCTGGTAAAATAAGACAGTCTTCACTTTGCTTTCATTGCAATACATCTACAGCGTCATGGATGAGGAATATCAGAATGCGTGTATTATTATTATTATAAAATCTTTTATTTAACTGTTTTCCAAATGAATGTCATTAATTATGAATTGACTCCACGGGATGCAAACTTACTCGTGTGTTTCGAATGGATGTACGAGTATTAAAATGTGTAGCCTTGCGGTAAGTCATAAGGCCAACTGACAGTTATATAGCCTTATAGTTGCACAGACTGTTGAATACATTTTTGTGATACTAGGAATTAATTTTTTTACACATAGCCTGTATTAGTTATAAGAAGAAAAAAGAAAGAAAGAAAAAGTGGTTGGTTTATACAATAATCCAAAAATAATACCTTCCCACACCCTACAAAGAAGCAAGCGATTTCTTTACAAGTAAATTAGTATTATTTGTTTCAAAATGTAAGGAACGAGTACCTAACACTAAATATAACGGTCACTACGACCATCTTCTTTAGTATTTTTGGATTTTCCTTATAAACAAAGTTAATACATATGAAACATATTTTTTGCGACTCAAATAAAGCTCCAACATCTCATACAATTGAAACACACACAAAATTGTAATAGAAAATGTTTTCAACTGTAATTTTATTGTGATATGTTTAAAAGTTTGAATTTTCATATTACATATTTGCTAAATAAATCCGATCGTAGTTTTCACACACCTCGCATATCTTTCCTACAATAAAGCCAATCTTTTCCGTCAAGGAGTAAAACTTTTACTGCCAAACCGTATTTTCCGAATCATTGTTAGATTAGGGCACACAGGTAGTGTAGGTTGGTACACCTGTGATGAGTTGTAGCTGCGATTAAATTAGAAGATTCGGTATATTTAAATTGTAATTGGTTACTTCATTCAACGATGAAGTATCGAACGAAACGACTGTCTTTACTCTTTAGGGAACTGTAATTCTTTCCCGGGTATTGCGAGCGCCTTCAATCCGGTGGCCGCAACACCATCTGCCCGATGTAGTGCGTGTATTACATACCACCCAGGCGCATAGCGCTCTGACCCTTTCTTCCTAGTGAAAACTTTCATGCCACCCAAAAACTATTGTTATACATGGGACTAAGTTAAGCGAGCTAACGTACAAAGTGTCAAATATCTAGGTTACAGTAGAGTTATACTCTCTCGATAACTCTAGCATACACGAATTGAGCTAAGTGTGGCGTAGTTACTTATTACGTATTACACTAAAGTAGACCTCCCGCGCGTTGAGCGCTAACATGGGCTCTTATGGAGTTATTTTAACACGGGCTCTTATGGCGATATTTTAGCATTGTCTCTTATGGGAGATACATTTCGGTGTTTCCTAACCACAGACTTCCTGTTTCCGGCGACTTATCTCAACCTAGACTTCCTGTTTGTCACACACACCTCTGACTTTCCGTACTGCTTAACCACCCGTCCACAGATCCCGTGTCGACGCCTATTGACACTCACCTTTTTGAGTACCTGAGAGTCCTTAAACACCCGCACCCGCGTATCTGATGGCTCCTACCGGAGTCCGACACTATCCTACTACCCCCGTACTCGGAGCCTGGCGTAACGCCTATACCCGGATTTTGACCGCCTAACCTTTACCGGCCATGCACGACATATTCCGTCACCCATCTTTTCGAGTACCGGAGTGTATGAAAAACTGCACCCACATTTCTAACGGCCCCTGCCCAAACATTTCAAATGCCTCCAATACTCTTAACCACATATATTGCCCACACTGTTATTTATAACACTCCACTCCAGGACCTAGCCGCCCATCTATACCCCCCGTCTCTTACAGACCCACACCTGAACAGTCCCTCACAGGGTTCCAACTTATACCCAAATCGGTACTCTGACCGCCTACCTCTTATCCTGAATGTCGACATACAAAATTTTAAACCGTGTGCTTTCACCCTGCCGAGACCCTACACTTTTCGATTGCCTCCAGTACTCCTAGCCGAGCGTATCGCTCTTACCCGAATTTTGACCAATTTACAGTCCAATTTACCACATAAGCCTGCAATCGCTCGTCTCCTGGACCTGCACCTGCATTTCTAATGGTCGCTACAGAAACCTCACACTACCCTATTACCTCTCATACCTTGGCTCTTAACCACGGATATTGCACATACTACGATTTCTAACTCCCCGACCTTTACATGTGTATACGCCTACAGCCTCCCACCTCTCTCGTGTACCCAAGCGTCTTCGGCCCTCATCCGCACCCTGCCAGGGCCCCATACTTTCCACTCCTAGTCAGGCGTAAACGCCTATACCCAGATTTTTTACCATTTTACCGACCAATGTATCGAGTAGGACTACAATCGTCCGTCTCCTGACCATGCTAAGACCTACGTTTCTAACGGATCCTGTAGAGGCTTCACACTTTCCTATTGTCTCCCATACCTCGGCTCTTAACCACGGATATTGCACATACTAAGATTTCTAACTCCCCGACCTTTACGCGTGTATACGCCTATAGCCTCCCACCTCTCTCGTGTACCCAAGCGTCTTCGGCCCTCATCTGCACCCTGCTGAGGCCCCACACTTTCCACTCCTAGTCAGGCATAAAGCCTATACCCAGATTTTTGATCATCTACATTTTACCGACCAATGTACCACATAGGCCTGCAATAGCCCGTCTCCTGGACATGCTAAGACCTACTTTTCTAACGGATCCTGCAGAGGCTTCACACTTTCCTATTGTCTCCCATACCTCGGCTCTTAACTACGGATATTGCACATACTATGATTTCTAACTCCCCGACCTTTACGCGTGTATGCGCCTATAGCCTCCCATCTCTCTCGTGTACCCTAGCGTCTTCAGGCTCTCACCCTCACACTGACGGGACAACACTTTCCAATTGCCTCCCGTACTCCTACCCAGAGGTATCACCCATACCCAATTTAGACCACCTACACATTACCGACTAGTATCCACAAAGTCCAACAGGCATCCATATAATATGTCGTACACCACGTCTCTTAGCCCTTACACATACTCCACGACTCCACACTCACTACGCGTAGCGTCACATTCGAAAATTGTCTTCCCACCATTAATACCCTGTACTGGTTCTCACACATATAGTTAACACCTTTACCGTATTAATCTCCATATACGAGTATTTACCGAGCATATCGCACAATCTTAGTTAGCCTTACCTTCGTATGTAGGGTTCAAACTTGCATTTCGTTCAATTTCTAACATACTGAGGTCCCCATTATAAAACACCAGGCCTAACACGGCACTCTCATTTTACTGACAAATATTCATACATTACCTGAAAGTGTAATGCAAATATTTACCGAGTACTTTCCCAACAGGATATTCTCATCCCGAGGTCCTAGTCTCAAGCTAACAGCTTATAACACGAGGCGTACCTTCTGAGCGACTACTATTTGCCGATCAATGCCCGTGCATATGTTTCAATACCTGGACACCTAATGTCTACGAAGTACTTCATATACTCTTATCCCACGCAACCCATCACGGGACCCTAATTTCTGTTACCTTTCACTTGGACGTCTATCACTTCATTCCGGGACCCAACTCTCAAGCAGACTTAAACGGTAATTAAAAGAACCGTATTTCATTATTAACAAAGCACCATACATTTATTTCAACTACTGCTTAGACATTTAGTTTCCATATTAATCAAGTATTTTGTTTTCACTTAACCCACGCCTCCCTTTACGGCACTCCAACTTTTTACCACATTAAATCCACCATCACTTTCTAACGGCCAGGCTCTCATTTTCATAATATCAAGCGAGCGTAGCTTAATACGGAGTACCATCCCATACAATTTAAGCTTTACCGTGTGTAATTATATATGTCGCTTATACTTGGACATCTAAAGACCCATCATACCTCACTCTGGTTTCCTAGCTGTTCCCTTACTTTAATTTATTTATAAAGAGAACGCATACAGAGGTATTAGTCCAATCGTCTCGAGACCGCGTTATACTAATGTTTATATTATAATCTATACTAGCACTTTATGAAAATCTCGACCACAGTGACTTACCCATTGCACCGGCTCATGACACTGCTCGTAAACGGACAGTTTGCGGTTTGCGGTTACCTGCATCCTCGGACTCTGATAATTCATTCTCTACAACAATATTAAAACTAATAACTATTATAACATCTTCAGTACAGCACGGGATATCTGCCATCCTGAATACAGTCGGAATAATACATAGGTACTGCATTCGGTGTGTAATAAGTTTTTAAATTTTTTCTCCCGAGTGTGATGTAAAGAGCTTTAACTTATTTATAGTCTATTTTCAAAAACGTATACCGCTTCGTATACTTTGAATTTAGTTAATCATACCGGACGCAATGATTGAGGTTTGCGGTTACATGTAAAAAACCCAGACGAGTAACGGTACAGCTGCAACCGCAATTTTAAGAGACCTCATTGGTCGGAAATAAACGCGTCTCTGATTGGTCTAAAATAGCCGCCAAGCACTCTGATTGGTCGGTGTTCTACACAGTCGGCAGAGATTTCCCCGTCTCGTCAGTCTGGAGGTGGACGTCAAAGAGGTAAGACCTATGTCGCTCTGTTCCTTGATATTGCACAACATTGTGTAAAAAGTATCAAGACAATAAATAAATAAAAATTTTTGTAAAATAAATAAAACATTGCTTACCTACCTAGTTACCCAGATATTATTTTTTAATATATTACTGTTGCAATGGAATCTCAGCCTATTGAAAGTGGTCCCAGAGCTCTCATTGGACGGCTCCCTATAATAGCGGCAACATTCTTCTCTCTCGTTAGTTTTTCAGTGGACGTCAAAGAGGCAGGACGTGTGTTGAGTGCTCTGCTCAGTGTTATCGAGTGGTTGAATTTTAAATGCTATACTGACGCTTTCTTAGAGTGGAGTCAGCGGCGTTAGTGTGTTTTATATTTATTAAGTGCTTTTTTACTAATCATAGTAATTTTATAAAAGTAAATTAGCTTATAGGAGTTTTATTACATTTTCAATTTATTAAGTGCTTGTACTTTATTTAGCGATCACAGACATTAAACTCCTTTACACTGTGTGTGTTTTTAAAGTGTTTATAATATTGCTTCTTTAAATCTAATACAGTGTTATTGTGTTTTTCTGAAAGTGAACAAGTTGATTCGTTGTGTTACTGTGTTTGTATCGTAGTGACAAACCCAACATAGATTTCGTTCATTTATTTGTGTGTCGTATTTATAATCAAGTTTTGTGTAATTTATTTCGGTTATTACATCATACCACAGTGCACTGTAAAAAAAGTTTACTGCGCATGCGCAGCTCCTACACTTATTTAAGCGCGTAACGTTGTCATTCTTAGACGTGACGTTGAACAGTCAACACCTATTCCAAAAGCTTGTATCAAAGCTGCTTGCTGTATTATTTTTAGAGCTAATTACATACAACATGGATCCCGTAAAAGTTTTGCATACCGGTGAAACCTACTGTAGAAGGTTTAGAACATATGGGTCAGAAACAGTTTTCAAGTTTAAACCCAGTACCCAAAGGAGTGTCCGAACTTGATTGGATTAAAAAAGGGTTTTGGGAGTATTGTCGAAAAGGGCGAAAGCCGGTACTACCGAATATGACTACCTAGGCTTTCACTTTAGATTTCTCTGAATTTTAAAACCAAAAGATTCCGGATATATCGCTTATAGACCTGCAAATCAAGTTCACGGGGATATAAATTTTGGGATATATTTGGGAAACTTATCCAAAGTAATACGGATTCGATTAAGTCCATGGACACATTTAGAGTTAAGTGCACCCGCACCAATATTCCAGTAGGCAGTGGTGGCCCCAGAAGACCTGGTTTTTATAATAACTTTGAAGAAGAATGTAAAGCACGTAGAGGTATCGTAGTCATTAAGAATAGCGATAATCTGTGTCTGCCCCGAGCTATAGTGGTAGCAAAAGCCTATGCCAAAAAAGATCCTCAATTCAAGGCTATACGTGAAGACAAGGGTAAGCGACAAACTCTTAGAGCCCAAAAAATTGATGACCAAAGCCGGGGTCCAAATTTCAGAACAGGGAGCTGGGATCCCCGAACTTTCAAAATTTCAAGACCACCTCAAAAAGTACAACATTACAGTTTATAATTACGATAATAAGGGTCGAGATGTGTATTTTTCAGGTAGTAACGATGATGCTTTGTAACAAAATTAACTTGCTGTATCAAAACCATCACTACAACGTAATCACATCCCTCACCGCAGCCTTTTCATGCCATTTTTTTCTGCGAAGCCATGCCATGTCCCCTTACGACCACAAAGGTGAACACAGGTGTTCAAATATCTGTCCTGCGTGTCAGACCCTATCTCCACCGTGTAAAGAGGAGCATGGGGGAATTTTGTGCCCTGACTGTAACATGACCATGAAAAATCAGAACTGTTTTGCGGCTCATAAGAGTGAACGTTGTAAGTCCGTAAAAAAATGCTTACAGTGCCAAAGGACTTGTGTTTTTGAACAACCGTAAATCAAAACATGTGTACGGTGAAGTCTTTTGCAAAATCTGTAACGGAATTCATGCCCCCAAACCATCAATGTTACATGCGGGTCGACACAAACAAACCAAAAACCAAAGACTTTCTTTTCATTTTCTTTGATTTAGAGACCCGTCAAGATGAAATTTTAACGGAAGAATCTAGAGTTCATAAAGTTAACCTTTGTGTTTCTCAACAATTTTGTTGGAAATGTATTGATGGTAAATCTTGTGAAATGTGCAAAGACCGAACAAAGATCTTTGATAGTGATCCTGTGAATCAATTTATGAATTACGTAATGGAGGAGAGAAAAAAATTCAGAAATATATGTGTAATGGCTCATAACGGTCAGGGTTTTGATTTTCAATTTCTGTTAAAGTACGTTCTCGAACAAAACAAAATTCACTCCAGAGCTAATTATGCGTGACACTAAAGTCATTCTTATGGAACTGGATAACGTCAGATTTATCGATTCGCTAAATTATTTCCCCATGGCCCTCTCTGCACTACCCAAAGCCTTTGATCTACCCCCAGAGAAGAAGAAGGGTTACTTCCCTCATCTTTTCAACACTTTGGCAAACCAAAATTATGTAGGCCCCATACCACCCAAGGAGTACTATTGCCCTGAATCAATGTTTGAAAAGACTTACAAAGATTTTGAAAATTGGCACAACGACCAACTTAACCAAAATGTAGTTTTTGACTTTCAAAAAGAGTTGGTCGAGTACTGTATCTCCGATGTGGAGATACATGGCGCAAGCGTGTATTAAGTTTAGAAACATGTTTTTGAAAGAATGTAATGTAGATCCGTTCATGGAAGCCGTCAACCATTGCCAGCGCCTGTAATCTGGTGTTTAGACGGAATTTCTTTAAAACCCAACACTATTGGCCTTGCTCCTAAAAACGGATACCGTATGGTTGATAACCAATCGCCTATTGCTTTACAATGGCTGAGCTGGGAGGAAGAACAGCGTAGTGTCCGCATTCAGCATGCGGGGAGGGACAGAGAAGTTAAAATCGAGGGATTAAAAGTAGACGGTTTTGACGGAGAACGAATCTATGAATTTCAGGGCTGTTATTTCCATGGGTGCCCAAAAATGTTTTTCCATTTAATAGAGAAGAACCACTCAAAGAGGACCCTTCCGACTCCCTGCACTTAAGGTTCGAGAGAACCAAAGCTAAAATGGCTCGTCTCCGAGCATCTGACTATGAAGTAATTGAAATGTGGGAGTGTAAATTCAATCATTTAAAGAAAGAACAACAATTGGATTATCTAAATTTTCTCCCCATTCTAAGCACGCTCCCACTCAACCCCAGAGATGCCTTCTTCGGGGGAAGGACAAGCAATGCAAAATCTTATCACAAGTGCGGGGACGGGGAAACAATTCAGTATGTAGACGTTTGCTCCTTGTACCCGTTTGTCAATAAGTTTTCTCCTTATGTTTTATCCCATCCAAAAATATATGTAGGGGACAAGGAGTGTAGAGAAAGAGGCATGGAGGCCGAAGGTCTCATGAAATGTAAAGTATTGCCTCCACTAAATTTGTACCACCCCGTCCTTCCAGCACGCATGAACAATAAATTAATGTTTGTTTTATGCCGTACATGTGGTCTAGAAATGCTAAACACAGACTGTAACCATAACATCGAAGAAAGAGCATTGACAGGGACATGGACAATGCAGGAAATGAGAAAGGCCGTAGAGAAGGGTATAACCATTTTTAGAAATGTACGAACTTTGGGATTATAAAATTATTACTTATGAAGACGGTGGTCTTTTTACGGATTTTATTAACAAATTTCTCAAGATTAAAACAGGAGGCATCGGGCTACCCCTCTTGGTGCCTCACTGAAGAGGACAAGGCTAAGTACGTTCAAAATTATTATGAACACGAAGGTGTCAGACTTGACCCTTTCAAAATTGAAAAGAACGGAGGTCTTCGCTCCCTTGCTAAATTGATGTTAAATTCCTTCTGGGGTAAATTTGGTCAAAGGGAAAATCAGACAAAAAACATCAATCATAAGAGACCCTTTTGAATACTTTCAGTTGCTGTCCAAACCCTGAAATAGATGTAAATACTACTCAAATTATTAACGATACTGTACTAATTGTCAACTGGCAGCATATTGAAGAAGCCGCAGAGGCCCTAAGGACAGTGAATGTTGTGGTTGCAGCATTTACAACGTCACATGCTCGATTAAAATTGTATGAACACTTAGAAAAGTTAGGGAGGCAAGTTCTTTACTATGATACAGACAGTGTCCTTTACGTACACAGGGAGAGTATGCACAAGGTCCCCACAGGGGACTACTTGGGCGAAATGACCGACGAGTTGGCTGACTATGGTCCAGGGTCATACATAGTAGAATTTGTTTCCGGAGGACCCAAGACCTACGCCTATCTTGTCTGGTCAACAAATAAAAACGCACTAGTTGAAGTTTGTAAAATAAAAGGCCTTACTCTAAATTTAAAAACTAGTGAAAAATTAAATTTCGAAACATTGAAAGCATTAGTTCTGAGTAATTCATTTGACTCAGTGGACATAGAAGAGAACAGAATAAGACGAACCAAGGACAAAGACATTGTTACAGTCAAAGAAACGAAGTCTTTTAAAATTACAGGACCCAAAAGGAGACTCGAAGGACCCTACGATACTGTACCGTTTGGGTTTAAGAAACAAAAATTAATACTCTAACATGTTTAAAAAAACTACATTTTCACCAATCACAACGTTAAAATTTCATTACAAATCCTGAGACATACATAGAGAGAAATTAAATGTAATTATAACCCACCACATCCGTTGGTTGTGACCGAACGTTCGTTAAACCGCTTCCTTCAGATGTGTACTAGTATTGAATTATGTTATGAGAGCTGACCACGAGTAAAAATTTGAGATTATTTTATTATACAGGTATTTCAATTACGTACAAAAGAACTTTTTAAATACTAGATAATTGTACTGTATTATTACAGCCATTACATATAATTTTGCACTCCAGACCCCTTCTTTGGGTGGTTGGCCGAAAGTGCAAAATACAAGTGTTTTGAGTGTATATCTGCCCCCGTCATCTTTACCTTCAAATGTCACGTTAGTGTGAATGTTTGATCACCCTCGCGTCAAGGGAGCGTCTGCTTCTAAGGCCGGCGTAAAACCCGTAAGTCCTGGAGCAGTTCGACCTCTTTCACGGCCGGCTTAAAACCCGTAAGTCCGGGAGAGGTTGACCCTTGGACAGTGTGGAGGGTGAGCCTGATTCGAAGGAGTGAATGTGGGAACTCAGTAGGATGCGTGGACTTGGGCATGGAGATGAACAAGTCTATGCTCTGAACGGCTCAGCATGAATGAGGTCTCTAAGGCAAGCCTAAACCCTGTAAGTCCTGGGACCGTGATTGTGTAATATAGTGACCACATTGAATGTGTACTGATGATGGAGCCGATATACGCTGATTCTCCTCTTCTTAAGCCCTCTGATGCAGAAAACTGTTAGATACGTCATTACATAGTTATTTGCTCGAATGTTAGCATTTTATATTATTTGTTTATTGTTTTTAATAACATAAATACCTTCCAGTCTACGGATAAAATCAATTATCACAAACATTTTACTATATCGATTTTTCTACCTCACTTAAATATGGTCTTATGTGTGATCTCAGGTCAACTTCAATACATACACGCTGACATATCCATCAAACAATATTCACTCTGTAATTTCACCGCAAAATCAGAAGGTCTATGAGCTTTAAGTAATTATGTCCCTTATGATAGTTTCCAAATATTGTGTAATTAACAGTACTAGTACTAAAACAGACTCTGTCATAGCGCATACGCATGTACACACACGCAAACACCCACATGCACTACACAACCTTACAGGTGGATACCAACAGTTTTATTTATAAATTTGTAGATGACTCGTCTCATGTTCATTCGCAAATGAGCACTCAGAGCGTTAACATGGCAACCTTCCTTAAGCTTGAATCTAGAAATGTGGTTAACAGAAAGTGAGAGGTTTCGTACCACACGTGAAGAACTAACGTTTATACTGACCTCTCCCATTGACTCAATAGATTGGTCCCTGGCATTTTCAGAGTACATTGTCGATCATGTAAAAGACGGAGCCTCACCTACTGATCACTTTGGAATTACAATTAAACATCAAGGTATAGCCAAAGAAGGGATTATACCTTTTATGGCAGCATCTAAATTAACCTCTTACGTGTTTGATGATGCGTTTGAGAAGACATTCGTTAATGTGGAAACATTGATAGGGCCTTTAATTGTGACAGCAACTATAGTAAAAGTACCTGAGCAGTTTCTTCAGTAATAGGCATTTAGTATATCTCCTTGTATTATTAGTAAAGAGACAGAGAGAGGTTAGGCACTGAGTTGAGGATCACTTTGTGTTTGCTTTGAATAGGTACACGGAGGAGGAATAAAAATAAGTACAAAGACCCATTTTACGTTTTTTAGTAGAGTGAATTGAAAGACTTCTCCGAGTATAGTGAACTGATGAACTTGCAATGGATAAAAAATAAAGTATAAAATGTATCTCACCGAGAGGTGAGGTACAAAAAAAAAAAAAAAATATGTTGGGAGGTAGCAGATTTGTCATGGAATGTGGCTACCACCGTAAAGAGCGATGGTTGGGGCTCTTTACACACGTGGATAGGCCTACTGGGGAAGGAGCCACGTAAAAAATCTCCTAACGCGCCATGGTCCTACGCCCTGGTCACGCGGCAAGCACGTGTGTACCTAGCGTGGTGGGGAAACGTGACCACTCGCCACAACACGGTTGTTTAAAACATATAGACCTTACCGAAACATACGAGTATTTCTAGGACGTCAGATGAACATATATAGCGACACCATTTAATATACATACCAATAGCATGTCTTGACTGGTTCATCCGAACCCTCATCTACACTCTGCGTCTAACATTGTTGGCAGTTTTACCTGTAGTGAAAATTATTGGTCTCTCTCAACATGTGTCGCAATAAACAAACGTTATCAGCTGTTACCGTAAACAAATAAATGTACATTTGATTTCACTCATCTATTTTACATTCATATACATCCAGCAGAGCCAGTATGTGACCATATCCAGGTCATAACGGGATCAGCTCGTGATCAGCATAGATATGGCAACATCATCTCAAATGTCATTTGACTATTTTAGTGCAGAATGTTTTAAATGCTTAAACAAATGGGTAAATAAAACAAACATTTCAGAAAATATTTTGACAGTAAGAGGTCCTTTACCCGCAGGTTAGTGAGGCGGTAGAAGGCATCCAGCGAGACGGTGCAGTTGTTCATGTGCAGTTCCTAGAGTAGTTGCAACTGCTTCCGCTAAACCGTCTAAGCAACAAGGATGGGACAGTATTTGATCACCGGGCAACAACCAATCCAGAAGTAACTGGTTGTCGCCCGGTGATCAAATACTGTCCCATCCTTGTTGCTTAGACGGTTTAGCGGAAGCAGTTGCAACTACTCTAGGAACTGCACATGAACAACTGCACCGTCTCGCTGGATGCCTTCTACCGCCTCACTAACCTGCGGGTAAAGGACCTCTTTACTGTCAAAATATTTTCTGAAATGTTTGTTTTATTTACCCATTTGTTTAAGCATTTAAAACATTCTGCACTAAAATAGTCAAATGACATTTGAGATGATGTTGCCATATCTATGCTGATCACGAGCTGATCCCGTTATGACCTGGATATGGTCACATACTGGCTCTGCTGGATGTATATGAATGTAAAATAGATGAGTGAAATCAAATGTACATTTATTTGTTTACGGTAACAGCTGATAACGTTTGTTTATTGCGACACATGTTGAGAGAGACCAATAATTTTCACTACAGGTAAAACTGCCAACAATGTTAGACGCAGAGTGTAGATGAGGGTTCGGATGATGAACCAGTCAAGACATGCTATTGGTATGTATATTAAATGGTGTCGCTATATATGTTCATCTGACGTCCTAGAAAATACTCGTATGTTTCGGTAAGGTCTATATGTTTTAACAACCGTGTTGTGGCGAGTGGTCACGTTTCCCCACCACGCTAGGTACACACGTGCTTGCCGCGTGACCAGGGCGTAGGACCATGGCGCGTTAGGAGATTTTTTACGTGGCTCCTTCCCAGTAGGCCTATCCACGTGTGTAAAGAGCCCCAACCATCGCTCTTTACGGTGGTAGCCATTCCATGACAAATCTGCTACCTCCCAACATATTTTTTTTTTTTTTTTGTACCTCACCTCTCGGTGAGATACATTTTATACTTTATTTTTTATCCATTGCAAGTTCATCAGTTCACTATACTCGGAGAAGTCTTTCAATTCACTCTACTAAAAAACGTAAAATGGGTCTTTGTACTTATTTTTATTCCTCCTCCGTGTACCTATTCAAAGCAAACACAAAGTGATCCTCAACTCAGTGCCTAACCTCTCTCTGTCTCTTTACTAATAATACAAGGAGATATACTAAATGCCTATTACTGAAGAAACTGCTCAGGTACTTTTACTATAGTTTGCTGTCACAATTAAAGGCCCTATCAATGTTCCACATTAACGAATGTCTTCTCAAACGCATCATCAAACACGTAAGAGGTTAATTTAGATGCTGCCATAAAAGGTATAATCCCTTCTTTTGCTATACCTTGATGTTTAATTGTAATTCCAAAGTGATCAGTAGGTGAGGCTCCGTCTTTTACATGATCGACAATGTACTCTGAAAATGCCAGGGACCAATCTATTGAGTCAATGGGAGAGGTCAGTATAAACGTTAGTTCTTCACGTGTGGTACGAAACCTCTCACTTCTGTTAACCACATTTCTAGATTCAAGCTTAAGGAAGGTTGCCATGTTAACGCTCTGAGTGCTCATTTGCGAATGAACATGAGACGAGTCATCTACAAATTTATAAATAAAACTGTTGGTATCCACCTGTAAGGTTGTGTAGTGCATGTGGGTGTTTGCGTGTGTGTACATGCGTATGCGCTATGACAGAGTCTGTTTTAGTACTAGTACTGTTAATTACACAATATTTGGAAACTATCATAAGGGACATAATTACTTAAAGCTCATAGACCTTCTGATTTTGCGGTGAAATTACAGAGTGAATATTGTTTGATGGATATGTCAGCGTGTATGTATTGAAGTTGACCTGAGATCACACATAAGACCATATTTAAGTGAGGTAGAAAAATCGATATAGTAAAATGTTTGTGATAATTGATTTTATCCGTAGACTGGAAGGTATTTATGTTATTAAAAACAATAAACAAATAATATAAAATGCTAACATTCGAGCAAATAACTATGTAATGACGTATCTAACAGTTTTTCTGCATCAGAGGGCTTAAGAAGAGGAGAATCAGCGTATATCGGCTCCATCATCAGTACACATTCAATGTGGTCACTATATTACACAATCACGGTCCCAGGACTTACAGGGTTTAGGCTTGCCTTAGAGACCTCATTCATGCTGAGCCGTTCAGAGCATAGACTTGTTCATCTCCATGCCCAAGTCCACGCATCCTACTGAGTTCCCACATTCACTCCTTCGAATCAGGCTCACCCTCCACACTGTCCAAGGGTCAACCTCTCCCGGACTTACGGGTTTTAAGCCGGCCGTGAAAGAGGTCGAACTGCTCCAGGACTTACGGGTTTTACGCCGGCCTTAGAAGCAGACGCTCCCTTGACGCGAGGGTGATCAAACATTCACACTAACGTGACATTTGAAGGTAAAGATGACGGGGGCAGATATACACTCAAAACACTTGTATTTTGCACTTTCGGCCAACCACCCAAAGAAGGGTCTGGAGTGCAAAATTATATGTAATGGCTGTAATAATACAGTACAATTATCTAGTATTTAAAAAGTTCTTTTGTACGTAATTGAAATACCTGTATAATAAAATAATCTCAAATTTTTACTCGTGGTCAGCTCTCATAACATAATTCAATACTAGTACACATCTGAAGGAAGCGGTTTAACGAACGTTCGGTCACAACCAACGGATGTGGTGGGTTATAATTACATTTAATTTCTCTCTATGTATGTCTCAGGATTTGTAATGAAATTTTAACGTTGTGATTGGTGAAAATGTAGTTTTTTTAAACATGTTAGAGTATTAATTTTTGTTTCTTAAACCCAAACGGTACAGTATCGTAGGGTCCTTCGAGTCTCCTTTTGGGTCCTGTAATTTTAAAAGACTTCGTTTCTTTGACTGTAACAATGTCTTTGTCCTTGGTTCGTCTTATTCTGTTCTCTTCTATGTCCACTGAGTCAAATGAATTACTCAGAACTAATGCTTTCAATGTTTCGAAATTTAATTTTTCACTAGTTTTTAAATTTAGAGTAAGGCCTTTTATTTTACAAACTTCAACTAGTGCGTTTTTATTTGTTGACCAGACAAGATAGGCGTAGGTCTTGGGTCCTCCGGAAACAAATTCTACTATGTATGACCCTGGACCATAGTCAGCCAACTCGTCGGTCATTTCGCCCAAGTAGTCCCCTGTGGGGACCTTGTGCATACTCTCCCTGTGTACGTAAAGGACACTGTCTGTATCATAGTAAAGAACTTGCCTCCCTAACTTTTCTAAGTGTTCATACAATTTTAATCGAGCATGTGACGTTGTAAATGCTGCAACCACAACATTCACTGTCCTTAGGGCCTCTGCGGCTTCTTCAATATGCTGCCAGTTGACAATTAGTACAGTATCGTTAATAATTTGAGTAGTATTTACATCTATTTCAGGGTTGGACAGCAACTGAAAGTATTCAAAAGGGTCTCTTATGATTGATGTTTTTGTCTGATTTTCCCTTTGACCAAATTTACCCCAGAAGGAATTTAACATCAATTTAGCAAGGGAGCGAAGACCTCCGTTCTTTTCAATTTTGAAAGGGTCAAGTCTGACACCTTCGTGTTCATAATAATTTTGAACGTACTTAGCCTTGTCCTCTTCAGTGAGGCACCAAGAGGGGTAGCCCGATGCCTCCTGTTTAATCTTGAGAAATTTGTTAATAAAATCCGTAAAAAGACCACCGTCTTCGTAAGTAATAATTTTATAATCCCAAAGTTCGTACATTTCTAAAATGGTATACCCCTTCTCTACGGCCTTTCTCATTTCCTGCATTGTCCATGTCCCTGTCAATGCTCTTTCTTCGATGTTATGGTTACAGTCTGTGTTTAGCATTTCTAGACCACATGTACGGCATAAAACAAACATTAATTTATTGTTCATGCGTGCGTGCTGGAAGGACGGGGTGGTACAAATTTAGTGGAGGCAATACTTTACATTTCATGAGACCTTCGGCCTCCATGCCTCTTTCTCTACACTCCTTGTCCCCTACATATATTTTTGGATGGGATAAAACATAAGGAGAAAACTTATTGACAAACGGGTACAAGGAGCAAACGTCTACATACTGAATTGTTTTCCCCGTCCCCGCACTTGTGATAAGATTTTGCATTGCTTGTCCTTCCCCCGAAGAAGGCATCTCTGGGGTTTGAGTGGGAGCGTGCTTAGAATGGGGAGAAAATTTAGATAATCCAATTGTTGTTCTTTCTTTAAATGATTGAATTTACACTCCCACATTTCAATTACTTCATAGTCAGATGCTCGGAGACGAGCCATTTTAGCTTTGGTTCTCTCGAACCTTAAGTGCAGGGAGTCGGAAGGGTCCTCTTTGAGTGGTTCTTCTCTATTAAATGGAAAACATTTTGGGCACCCATGGAAATAACAGCCCTGAAATTCATAGATTCGTTCTCCGTCAAAACCGTCTACTTTTAATCCCTCGATTTTAACTTCTCTGTCCCTCCCCGCATGCTGAATGCGGACACTACGCTGTTCTTCCTCCCAGCTCAGCCATTGTAAAGCAATAGGCGATTGGTTATCAACCATACGGTATCCGTTTTTTAGGAGCAAGGCCAATAGTGTTGGGTTTTAAGAAATTCCGTCTAAACACCAGATTACAGGCGCTGGCAATGGTGACGGCTTCCATGAACGGATCTACATTACATTCTTTCAAAAACATGTTTCTAAACTTAATACACGCTTGCGCCAGTATCTCCACATCGGAGATACAGTACTCGACCAACTCTTTTTGAAAGTCAAAAACTACATTTTGGTTAAGTTGGTCGTTGTGCCAATTTTCAAAATCTTTGTAAGTCTTTTCAAACATTGATTCAGGGCAATAGTACTCCTTGGGTGGTATGGGGCCTACATAATTTTGGTTTGCCAAAGTGTTGAAAAGATGAGGGAAGTAACCCTTCTTCTTCTCTGGGGGTAGATCAAAGGCTTTGGGTAGTGCAGAGAGGGCCATGGGGAAATAATTTAGCGAATCGATAAATCTGACGTTATCCAGTTCCATAAGAATGACTTTAGTGCCACGCATAATTAGCTCTGGAGTGAATTTTGTTTGTTCGAGAACGTACTTTAACAGAAATTGAAAATCAAAACCCTGACCGTTTATGAGCCATTACACATATATTTCTGAATTTTTTTCTCTCCTCCATTACGTAATTCATAAATTGATTCACAGGATCACTATCAAAGATCTTTGTTCGGTCTTTGCACATTTCACAAGATTTACCATCAATACATTTCCAACAAAATTGTTGAGAAACACAAAGGTTAACTTTATGAACTCTAGATTCTTCCGTTAAAATTTCATCTTGACGGGTCTCTAAATCAAAGAAAATGAAAAGAAAGTCTTTGGTTTTTGGTTTGTTTGTGTCGACCCGCATGTAACATTGATGGTTTGGGGGCATGAATTCGTTACAGATTTTGCAAAAGACTTCACCGCACACATGTTTTGATTTACGGTTGTTCAAAAACACAAGTCTTTGGCACTGTAAGCATTTTTTTACGGACTTACAACGTTCACCGTCTTATGAGCCGCAAAACAGTTCTGATTTTTCATGGTCATGTTACAGTCAGGGCACAAAATTCCCCCATGCTCCTCTTTACACGGTGGAGATAGGGTCTGACACGCAGGACAGATATTTGAACACCTGTGTTCACCTTTGTGGTCGTAAGGGACATGGCATGCTTCGCAGAAAAAATGGCATGAAAAGGCTGCGGTGAGGGATGTGATTACGTTGTAGTGATGGTTATGATACAGCAAGTTAATTTTGTACAAAGCATCATCGTTACTACCTGAAAAATACACATCTCGACCCTTATTATCGTAATTATAAACTGTAATGTTGTACTTTTTGAGGTGGTTTTGAAATTTTGAAAGTTCGGGGATCCCAGCTCCCTGTTCTGAAATTTGGACCCCGGCTTTGGTCATCAATTTTTGGGCTCTAAGAGTTTGTCGCTTACCCTTGTCTTCACGTATAGCCTTGAATTGAGGATCTTTTTTGGCATAGGCTTTTGCTACCACTATAGCTCGGGGCAGACACAGATTATCGCTATTCTTAATGACTACGATACCTCTACGTGCTTTACATTCTTCTTCAAAGTTATTATAAAAACCAGGTCTTCTGGGGCCACCACTGCCTACTGGAATATTGGTGCGGGTGCACTTAACTCTAAATGTGTCCATGGACTTAATCGAATCCGTATTACTTTGGATAAGTTTCCCAAATATATCCCAAATTATATCCCCGTGAACTTGATTTGCAGGTCTATAAGCGATATATCCGGAATCTTTGGTTTTAAAATTCAGAGAATCTAAAGTGAAGCCTAGGTAGTCATATTCGGTAGTACCGGCTTTCGCCTTTTCGACAATACTCCCAAAACCCTTTTTAATCCAATCAAGTTCGGACACTCCTTTGGGTACTGGGTTAAACTTGAAAACTGTTTCTGACCCATATGTTCTAAAACCTTCTACAGTAGGTTTCACCGGTATGCAAAACTTTTACGGGATCCATGTTGTATGTAATTAGCTCTAAAATAATACAGCAAGCAGCTTTGATACAAGCTTTTGGAATAGGTGTTGACTGTTCAACGTCACGTCTAAGAATGACAACGTTACGCGCTTAAATAAGTGTAGGAGCTGCGCATGCGCAGTAAACTTTTTTTACAGTGCACTGTGGTATGATGTAATAACCGAAATAAATTACACAAAACTTGATTATAAATACGACACACAAATAAATGAACGAAATCTATGTTGGGTTTGTCACTACGATTCAAACACAGTAACACAACGAATCAACTTGTTCACTTTCAGAAAAACACAATAACACTGTATTAGATTTAAAGAAGCAATATTATAAACACTTTAAAAACACACACAGTGTAAAGGAGTTTAATGTCTGTGATCGCTAAATAAAGTACAAGCACTTAATAAATTGAAAATGTAATAAAACTCCTATAAGCTAATTTACTTTTATTAAAATTACTATGATAGTAAAAAAGCACTTAATAAATATAAAACACACTAACGCCGCTGACTCACTCTAAGAAAGCGTCAATATAGCATTTAAAATTCAACCACTCGATAACACTGAGCAGAGCACTCAACACACGTCCTGCCTCTTTGACGTCCACTGAAAAACTAACGAGAGAGAAGAATGTTGCCGCTATTATAGGGAGCCGTCCAATGAGAGCTCTGGGACCACTTCAATAGGCTGAGATTCCATTGCAACAGTAATATATTAAAAAATAATATCTGGGTAACTAGGTAGGTAAGCAATGTTTTTATTTATTTACAAAAATTTTTATTTATTTATTGTCTTGATACTTTTACACAATGTTGTGCAATATCAAGGAACAGAGCGACATAGGTCTTACCTCTTTGACGTCCACCTCCAGACTGACGAGACGGGGAAATCTCTGCCGACTGTGTAGAACACCGACCAATCAGAGTGCTTGGCGGCTATTTTAGACCAATCAGAGACGCGTTTATTCCGACCAATGAGGTCTCTTAAAATTGCGGTTGCAGCTGTACCGTTACTCGTCTGGGTTTTTACATGTAACCGCAAACCTCAATCATTGCGTCCGGTATGATTAACTAAATTCAAAGTATACGAAGCGGTATACGTTTTTGAAAATAGACTATAAATAAGTTAAAGCTCTTTACATCACACTCGGGAGAAAAAATTAAAACTTATTACACACCGAATGCAGTACCTATGTATTATTCCGACTGTATTCAGGATGGCAGATATCCCGTGCTGTACTGAAGATGTTATAATTGTTATTAGTTTTAATATTGTTGTAGAGAATGAATTATCAGAGTCCGAGGATGCAGGTAACCGCAAACCGCAAACTGTCCGTTACGAGCAGTGTCATGAGCCGGTGCAATGGGTAAGTCACTGTGGTCGAGATTTCATAAAGTGCTAGTATAGATTATAATATAAACATTAGTATAACGCGGTCTCGAGACGATTGGACTAATACCTCTGTATGCGTCTCTTTATAAATAAATTAAAGTAAGGGAACAGCTAGGAAACCAGAGTGAGGTATGATGGGTCTTTAGATGTCCAAGTATAAGCGACATATATAATTACACACGGTAAAGCTTAAATTGTATGGGATGGTACTCCGTATTAAGCTACGCTCGCTTGATATTATGAAAATGAGAGCCTGGCCGTTAGAAAGTGATGGTGGATTTAATGTGGTAAAAAGTTGGAGTGACGTAAAGGGAGGCGTGGGTTAAGTGAAAACAAAATACTTGATTAATATGGAAACTAAATGTCTAAGCAGTAGTTGAAATAAATGTATGGTGCTTTGTTAATAATGAAATACGGTTATTTTAA
This sequence comes from Homalodisca vitripennis, assembly GCF_021130785.1. NCBI lineage: Eukaryota > Metazoa > Arthropoda > Insecta > Hemiptera > Cicadellidae > Homalodisca > Homalodisca vitripennis. The sequence continues at coordinate 78,531 of NW_025776579.1, forward strand.
TTACCGTTTAAGTCTGCTTGAGAGTTGGGTCCCGGAATGAAAGTGATAGACGTCCAAGTGAAAGGTAACAGAAATTAGGGTCCCGTGATGGGTTGCGTGGGATAAGAGTATATGAAGTACTTCGTAGACATTAGGTGTCCAGGTATTGAAACATATGCACGGGCATTGATCGGCAAATAGTAGTCGCTCAGAAGGTACGCCTCGTGTTATAAGCTGTTAGCTTGAGACTAGGACCTCGGGATGAGAATATCCTGTTGGGAAAGTACTCGGTAAATATTTGCATTACACTTTCAGGTAATGTATGAATATTTGTCAGTAAAATGAGAGTGCCGTGTTAGGCCTGGTGTTTTATAATGGGGACCTCAGTATGTTAGAAATTGAACGAAATGCAAGTTTGAACCCTACGAAGGTAAGGCTAACTAAGATTGTGCGATATGCTCGGTAAATACTCGTATATGGAGATTAATACGGTAAAGGTGTTAACTATATGTGTGGGAACCAGTACAGGGTATTAATGGTGGGAAGACAATTTTCGAATGTGACGCTACGCGTAGTAAACACTTTAAAGTGTGGAGTCGTGGAGTATGTGTAAGGGCTAAGAGACGTGGTGTACGACATATTATATGGATGCCTGTTGGACTTTGTGGATACTAGTCGGTAATGTGTAGGTGGTCTAAATTGGGTATGGGTGATACCTCTGGGTAGGAGTACGGGAGGCAATTGGAAAGTGTTGTCCCGTCAGTGTGAGGGTGAGAGCCTGAAGACGCTAGGGTACACGAGAGAGATGGGAGGCTATAGGCGCATACACGCGTAAAGGTCGGGGAGTTAGAAAATCATAGTATGTGCAATATCCGTAGTTAAGAGCCGAGGTATGGGAGACAATAGGAAAGTGTGAAGCCTCTGCAGGATCCGTTAGAAAAGTAGGTCTTAGCATGTCCAGGAGACGGGCTATTGCAGGCCTATGTGGTACATTGGTCGGTAAAATGTAGATGATCAAAATCTGGGTATAGGCTTTATGCCTGACTAGGAGTGGAAAGTGTGGGGCCTCAGCAGGGTGCAGATGAGGGCCGAAGACGCTTGGGTACACGAGAGAGGTGGGAGGCTATAGGCGTATACACGCGTAAAGGTCGGGGAGTTAGAAATCTTAGTATGTGCAATATCCGTGGTTAAGAGCCGAGGTATGGGAGACAATAGGAAAGTGTGAAGCCTCTACAGGATCCGTTAGAAACGTAGGTCTTAGCATGGTCAGGAGACGGACGATTGTAGTCCTACTCGATACATTGGTCGGTAAAATGGTAAAAAATCTGGGTATAGGCGTTACGCCTGACTAGGAGTGGAAAGTATGGGGCCCTGGCAGGGTGCGGATGAGGGCCGAAGACGCTTGGGTACACGAGAGAGGTGGGAGGCTGTAGGCGTATACACATGTAAAGGTCGGGGAGTTAGAAATCGTAGTATGTGCAATATCCGTGGTTAAGAGCCAAGGTATGAGAGGTAATAGGGTAGTGTGAGGTTTCTGTAGCGACCATTAGAAATGCAGGTGCAGGTCCAGGAGACGAGCGATTGCAGGCTTATGTGGTAAATTGGACTGTAAATTGGTCAAAATTCGGGTAAGAGCGATACGCTCGGCTAGGAGTACTGGAGGCAATCGAAAAGTGTAGGGTCTCGGCAGGGTGAAAGCACACGGTTAAAATTTTGTATGTCGACATTCAGGATAAGAGGTAGGCGGTCAGAGTACCGATTTGGGTATAAGTTGGAACCCTGTGAGGGACTGTTCAGGTGTGGGTCTGTAAGAGACGGGGGGTATAGATGGGCGGCTAGGTCCTGGAGTGGAGTGTTATAAATAACAGTGTGGGCAATATATGTGGTTAAGAGTATTGGAGGCATTTGAAATGTTTGGGCAGGGGCCGTTAGAAATGTGGGTGCAGTTTTTCATACACTCCGGTACTCGAAAATATGGGTGACGGAATATGTCGTGCATGGCCGGTAAAGGTTAGGCGGTCAAAATCCGGGTATAGGCGTTACGCCAGGCTCCGAGTACGGGGGTAGTAGGATAGTGTCGGACTCCGGTAGGAGCCATCAGATACGCGGGTGCGGGTGTTAAGACTCTCAGGTACTCAAAAAGGTGAGTGTCAATAGGCGTCGACACGGGATCTGTGGACGGGTGGTTAAGCAGTACGGAAAGTCAGAGGTGTGTGACAAACAGGAAGTCTAGGTTGAGATAAGTCGCCGGAAACAGGAAGTCTGTGGTTAGGAAACACCGAAATGTATCTCCCATAAGAGACAATGCTAAAATATCGCCATAAGAGCCCGTGTTAAAATAACTCCATAAGAGCCCATGTTAGCGCTCAACGCGCGGGAGGTCTACTCACTTACGTTAATTAATGCTTTAATACAGCAGTTCTGTATAATTATGATTGTGATTGCGAAAGTCAATATTATATTAATGTTAACATTAGACTATAGAGTATTAAATTGATTTAATGAAACAAAGTGTATTTATGTAAATGCCGTAAGTTTATGCATTCTACTTAATACAGCACTTTCACACCTTAGTACGCCATATTTTACAAATCGTATTAAAGTTCTGTTTGCATTTTTTCGAAAGTTGTGAATGTAATACTAATAGTAAATTATAAAAACTGCGACAGCTTGAATCTCCTTCATAAGGGTTCACGACTAAATTCTTCTGGTTACGTTTCCGAAGCTCTAAATGCCCTATTGAACTCTGATACAGTAAAAATGTTTATAAACTAAAAATCAAATTGATTGGTGTTTTTTTAATTGATTAAAGTTGTTTACATACAGAGGGGGGTAGATTTCAATTCTGGAAACGTTGTTATACTTTTTTGTAACGTATAACGATGGCAAATGTCCGAAATTCGACTATTATTTCAAATCACCATCTTCAGTACTAAACTACTAACAAAGTTGTTTTCACTTTAAAATGAGATTTTGGAAAACACCATGACCTACGGCGGAGGAGGTCAATGGTTGAAGTTCAGCATAGTTTTCATGGAATTAAAAAAAAGAATTAGCCATTCTTGTCGGGATATCTTTAGTACCTACTTTATGGCACTAATGTACTAATAATAATACTACACTAATACTGGTATTACATTGCATATAGTATAAATATTTGCTTAAAAAAACAGTAAAAGGTGTAACGAATGTGAATGATATGTTGTGTCCAAACATCATACTTGCTCGGCCATGTTAAATATTCATGAAAAAAATTATCCTTTTTACTGGTTGTCATTTCGAAACACATCTTTCTGATTAGTGAAAAAAAATTTAAACGATCTCACGAAAATATGTCACGAAGGAAATGTCTAAGAGATCTATTAAAACATTACTCAAAAAAATTCAAATGACCAACCTTGGCAGGGATTGGGACTGCCTGTGCTTAAAACAGTTGCCGTGCATTCACCACTGTTACTAGAACCAACAGCAATGGCTGCAGTGACACTGTTATGCGCACCCAGGTTAGGGCATTACATGGTACTAGGGCCAGTCCTTGGACAGGTTGTCACCCTTCTACCATGTAATACCCCCCTCCCTTATTAGGTTGGTGAATTAGAATATCTCGGTTTAGGTCACGTGTGCTGCTATCTACCGCAGGCTATATACATCTACACGAAAAGATCCGTAAAAAAAATATTCATTGTGAATTATGGAACTTTATGGCATAAATACTTTATAACAGCGTTTTTTTATTTGCAGATTATAGATTTTTTTTAATTATTGAGTAGTCCGCGCAGATTTACGCTATAAAATAGGTTTTATATAAAAAAAATCCGGTTGAGATTACACGAAAACTGATTTGATTCTCGGTTACAATTTAAATAATATAAATAAAGACGCTACGCCGTATGATTTTTAGGTTTTTGTCTTGTATGTATCTACTGAATTGTACCGAATCTTTCAAGTGCACAATGTGCTGACTTGAGGGATGTATGAAATATTATTTTAAATACGTTTAATGTTATATTAGGATACCGACCTTTATGAAAATTAATACAAGTCACAACGGTTAAAGGCGACGAAATACTGAAATAATTATAAATTTTGTTTCTATAGAAACACTTTTGAACAATGCAGTTCATTGTTTGACTAACGTGATGGGTATTTCATTGCGGGACTTTTCAACCACACAGTACGTAACAAAAAAAAAGCGGTAAACGTATCCTTGAAGATTCTTGCTACGCTACTACATTTGCGGCAATGAAGCGTAAAATTCTCTAATGTCTTTTAGAACTTGCAGCTGCTTTTTTTTTTAAAAAAAACCTTCGTTACCGTAGACGATTTATACGGTGTAATTGATGATTCCATACAGCGATTCTGTATAATTATGAATGTAATTGCGAAAGTCAAATTAAATTAATGTTAGTGTTAGACCGTAGGGAATTATTTTCGTAAGTTGTTCTTATGAAATAAAGTTTATTCATGGAACTGCCTTAAGTTTATAAATTCTACTGAATAAAATACGCAATATTTTCCAAATTATATTAAAATTTGGTTTATATTTGTTCAAAGCTGTGAATGAAATACTAATAGTATGTTATAAAATCTGCGACAGATTGGATCTCCTTCACAAGGGTTCACGACCGAATTGTTTTTTTATTAATGATCATGAATTTTTCCACATGAAGAAGAGTGTAGATTTCAATCCTCGAAACGAAGTGTTGTACTTTGTGTAAAATATAATGATGGCAAATGTCCAATATCCTGTTATCCTTTTAAATCATCAATCGTAAATACAAAACTTTAAACAAAGTTTTTCTTTACTTTAAAATGAGACATTTTGAAAAACACTATGACCTACGGCAAGGGTGTGCAATGGCTAATATTCAGCATAGTTTTCGTGGAATGAAAAAAGTGGCCAACTAGTACATATGGCTCCCTTATTTAATTTTAATTTTATTTTATTTCCAACGAATCAACCATTACAAAAGCGAGCATAATAATTTATAATTATAGTAATAAGCAACAATGACTAACACAAAACTAAAAAAAACTAAATCCAGGCAATAAGGCACTTATGGGTATGGTCCCCTAAAGGCACCATAAAAAACCAAACCCGAGCACAAGTGTGCGTGCGCGTCCGCGTTTGTGCCGCATGTGTGTTTTGAAATTCATAGTTGAAAGGTCAAGCACTGAGAATCACATAGAGCTCTCTTGAAGGAAGCCAAGGAAGCGCAGAAAAAGTCCATGTGTTCTGGTAGCAAGCATCCAAGTCTCTGCATCCTAATCACAGGACTGTTGGCTGCATAGGAAGTTGTCACCGAAGCTCTTGCAAAAAGGACTCTAGATCTTGTGCCAGTGGGAATTTGGAAATTTATTTTCTGTAGCAGGTCTGGGAAATCGATGATTCCGTTAACCAGCTTGTACAAGAAGAGAACGTCATGGATGAAGCGTCTTGTTTCAAGTGAAGGTAAGTTAAGATAAGACGAAATCTCTTGTACTGGGACATCCAGATACCTAAATCCAAGGCGCACTCCCGCAATTCTCAGGAACCTCCTCTGCACCCTCTCAATGCTATCCCTCAAGTACAACTGGTGAGGGGACGCAACGATATTCAAGGTGTGGTCTTATCAAGCAGCAATACAGCGTCCTCAAAGACGCGCAGGTCGGAGAAAGGCTTAGAAACTCTGAAGAGAAGACCAAGAATTTTGAGGGCTCTGCTGCATGTGGTCATAACGTGTTGCTCCCAACTTTGATTGGTGGTAAATATAACACCAAGATCCTTGGTTTCACTAACCCTGACCAATGGTTTATCCGTGATTGAATAATCATATATGATTTGGTTCATGGTGCGATGAAAAGTAATAGAGGTGCATTTGCTGATATTGAAAGACATTTTGTTCGTACTACACCAACGGACAACCAAGTTGATGTCCTTCTGCAGCAGAGCCGCATCATGGTCGGTAGAAATCTTCATGAATAATTTTATATCGTCGGCAAAGAGCAGGTGGTTGCATTTGAGGGCATTAACGACATCATGAATGTATAGTTTGAACATGATGGGGCCTAGGTGAGAACCCTGTGGGACGCCAGAGGAAGCTGGAAAGGTGTGGGACAAGGTATTCTTGTATCTAACCTGAAGCATGCGCCCACGCAGGTAACTGTGAAGCCAGTAGAGAAGAGGTCCTGTGAAGCCATAAGCCTCAAGTTTGCGGATCAAGATGGAGTAGCATACCCTGTCGAAAGCCTTTGAGAAGTCCAGCTCTATTGAGTCCACCTGCTGTCTTTGTGCAAAAGCCTCTATGATTTAGGATTGAAACTGTACGAGGTTTGTGGTTGTTGATTTGTTAGGCAGGAACCCGTGCTGACTTGGATGTAGCATATTTCTGACTTGGAAAATAATCTTATTCAGGACAAGTCTCTCAAATACCTTTGCCAAGATTGGTAATATTGTTATGGGTCTATAATTTCTTATGTCACTGGAAGAGCCGTTTTTGTGAATGGGCACTATATGACCTATTTTGAACATCTCAGGGAAAACTCCGCAGGATAGAGATTTATTGTATTGTGAGAGGTTGAACAAGCGGTTTTGCGCAGTGTTTAATTACGGATGGAGGAATTGAGTCTGAACCTGGGCCCTTGGTGACGTCGACACTGTTGAGCACCTTCAATACATCCTCGGTATTAAAGTGGCAGGAGGATATTATGTCTTGGGAAAGTGAATTTGAGCATTCCATTTGTGATGTGTTATCATCAAGAGAATACACTGACGCAAAAAAGTCAGCAAACATATTTGCTATGACGTTATTGGATTGAGACGAGTTGCCATCAAGGTGCATGGTAGTCGCAGTGCAGGTGGTATTTACTTTCTTCAGATAACTCCAGAAAGCCTTTGTGTTTTCATTGATTGAGATCTGCACCTTGTTGATGTATTGGTCAAAACAGGTTGCTGATAGGGTCTTGCATTGTGCTCTAACTATGGCGAACCGAGTATAACTAGACTGAGATAAAGAAGTTTTATACCGTTTATGTAGGACTTTCTTTTGAATGGTAAGATGAATGAGCTCCTTGGAGAACCATGCTGGAAAGACTGATCAACCGGACTTTGAGATAGGAGCTTCTCAATACACTCTCCGATATGGTGTCAACAAACTCCTTGAAAGCTACATTTATGTCTTCATGGCAGGTGACGATTTCCCAGTCCAAGTCCTGTAGCTCTTGCAGGACCTTCACATTGTCACAGCGTCTCACATTAGTGTGGTAAGTGACATTTGGACAAGACAACGTTGGCAGTGACGTTTTTAAAGACAGTGAAGGATGATGGTCGTCCTCAGGAAGTACTGGATCAGGATCACGACAGGTCGCAATATCTTGATAAGAGGAGAACACAAGGTCGAGTATTACACCTCTGCTATTAGGAACACAGTTTATTTGCGTAAGGTCAAGCATGGTCGCCATATTTCGCAAGTGTTGTGACGGTCCAATGCCATTCACATTTGAGGAGGTCCAGTCCATGTTCGGTGGGTTAAAACCACCCATCAAAATAATGTTGTAGAAAACCATTGGAGTTAATAATCTCTTCAAGTGCACCAGAAAGCTAATGTAAGTCGCAGCGGATTTGTTGGGTGGAATATATATGCCACCTAGAAGCATTTTCACACCAGGGCACTGATGGATGGAAACAAAGACAGCTTCCAAAGGAGTATCAGTGGGAACCTCTGAGCACTTTATGTTTTGTGATATAGCAACCACAACCCCACCTCCACTAGCCTTTTCATTGGTTTCAGGACTTCTATCTTTCGTGAACACCTGGTGGTTAAGAAAGCCAAGCTCACTTGTGCATATGTTCGGTGTAAGGTTAGTTTCAGTGAGTACCAAAATATCGTGCATGCAAGAAGCTACCGATTGACGAAGTTCAGTAAGTTTGGACCTCAGTCCATTGACGTTTTGATAGTAGATGTCTAGGTAAATTGATCCGTTGGAAGGTAGTTTTTTGACTTTTTAACAATGTGTCGGGTACCATTTATGTACTTGAGGGTGAGGTCATTTTCACAGTTTTCAGTTCGAGATTTCAGGGTTTGACGGAGCCCATCGAGATACTTCCGTTCTTTGGGTGTCCTATCGTAGGAAATAGAGACCTCTGCTAAGCAAAGATCAGATTCTTGAAATCCGTCAGTTGAAAATCTTTTGAAGAAATCTCTTGCTTTGGCTGGCGTATTCAAGATGAGTTTGATGGGACGAGGATGCTCAGATGAGGATTTTCCCAATCCGATAGAAAGTAAATTTGTCTATAGAGACGTTAGCAGCCGTCAGAATATTTTTAATTAGTTCCAAATCGTAAGCCTTCTTGACAGACACCTGAGGGCTTTGGCCTTCAGGAGCATTGAAAATAATAATGTTGGATTGTATAGCTGTGCGATCGACCATCTCGGAGTAAACTTCATCAACAGACACCGTGGGAGTATGTTTCCTTGTTTGGGCATCTTCAAGTAGATGTTTGACATCGACTTCTACCTTACATAGACGTGACTCGAAATCCTCCATGACCTTCGAGAGTTTTTCAGGGAAGCAATGTCGTTTGAAATCGGCTCGATGTCGGCTTTGGTTGCTAGACAGTTCATTTTCTTCAGAATATCTTCTAAAATGCCTGTAGAGGACGTGGGAGCTCTCCCCACATTGATACAGTCAACTCTGTTGCAATGCCATTTCAATGACGTATAATTAGAGTAGCGCCTGTAGTTAGACGAACTCAATTTAACGCATTCAGAATGGAACCATCTGTCGCAATCATATCACTTTATGCCTTTATCGCTTTCGGACACAAAAATCATGCAGCGCGTACAAGTTAATAGGGAATTCATGGTTGATTGAAGGCCTCAAGAAAAAAGAAAACCACTTTGTCCAGGTTAGTTATAATATGACAATCTGTGTTGGTAAACGATATCTGCGAGTATTTAAGGACCCGAATATAAAATTCACTGTACATTTCACAAAGACAAATATCATAAAAGAATACAAGTAACTTTAAAAGGCAAATATGGTTAAATAACCTGTCACATACACATTTAGTTTATGTTTACATTCTTGTTACCAAGCACTGGAATTTGGGAATCCTTGAATTATATTTCCTTATAAAAGCAAATGACAGCCCAGCGGTTCATCGAAGAAGCTTTCTTAAAATTAAACTAAGAACAAAAACATAAATATTTGCTTTAAAACTCTTTGTCATAGATAAGGTAGAGGGGAATGGGGAGGAAGAGCTAAGATGGGAAGAGCATTACTCAGTGCAAATGTCTCCCAACAGTTTTAAAATCAACTCACGTGCTCATTAGTGACAGTGTAGTTTCGGATTAACATACAAGTTTCATTTTCTTTTAGAATTTTTCTAACTTTCCGTCAACATTCCAAACTAGATAATATAGTATTTTACAGTAAGATAATGGCAAGCTTCACACCAACAGTTGTTTGTTTACAGAGACAGACAGACGCCTCTTTGAGTTTGATCGGAAATAGTTCCTGGGTGTCCTTGCAGAATTTGGTTGTTTTGTTATTGTTTAACTTTATGTTCTTGTAATCTTTCTAGTTTATTCGTTACAAGAAATTTGTTTCCACGTGATGTAGATTGTCTTAAAGCGTTTGCCTTACACAATCTTGATATGGTACCTACTCATTTCATACAATATAATATGGAAGGTTGGTATAGTATGGTATGGTAATGTCTAAAAAGGGCTACTTATAACTTTTGTAAAGCTATAAAATAAGAAATATAATATAAAATATTAGACGTTGGAGAATGGCACCAATGTCGTAGGGAATTTGGGATTTGTGGAAGTCAACAATAACGATGCTCACATCACTAGTGCTTGTGAAAAGAATATTTTCATACATTGCTATAACCATAGGGATTCGCCAAAGATAACGTTACAAAAATAGAACCCAACGTTTCGAGGATTGAATTCTATCCTCTTCTGCAGGTATAAAAACCGTAAGGTATTCTTTTTTTACGATAGGAACAGGGTCATACAGTCACATCTTGCCGGCCACAATTATTACAAATGTTTTACCCCATTTTAGACTTTCATCAGACACCAATCACCATCTTTTACTTAAATTTGTTTACCGTTAGTAAGTATTCTTTAGGTTACAGTTTTTTCAAGTTGGGCAAATTAAAATTGAATTACATCTAGAGGAAGGACAGTACCGCAGAGTAAGTAACGCTTATTGATACCGATTATTTATAGATTTTAATGATTTAAGCATTCAGATTGTAATCGATCCTGACAACAGTTTCAAATTAAAATATCCTTTCCAGTGCGAACAGAAGAACGAGCTTTAATGTATAATGATTTCCATGTCTCTGGCTCGGGCGTATGGGAATTTTATTTTTTATTTAAATATACATATAGGTATGTAACTTTTTGTACGAATTTTGTGCAAATTTTTACAGCAGTATGAGAATATACATTTAATACAAAAATTGTGTTTCAGAAATACATGTTGCCGGATCAATGACAGGCCAGGTCGTCATGCAGGAATTCCATAAAAGAAATTACACCACGAATTTGAATTTGTTTTCATTTTTACAGCAAAATTAGAATTTTTTGCCAAGCTAAGCGGCATGTCTGTCCATGTAGGAATTTCTTCACAAATTTACAAATTCTGAACTAATTTGCATGTAGTATAAAGATTTGCTCATAGCACAGTAAAAAGTAATTAACAAATGTATAATGGTTAAGGAAAGCAACATGCTTGCTTGGCCATGTTGGACTTGTATAAAAAACACTTTATCCTTTTTACAGATTGTTTTATGATTGGTGAGAATATTAAGAAGGCCCCCTAAAAATATATCACAAATGAAATGGTTATTAAAATATTATTTTAAAAACTTGAAATGACCAACCTTGGCAGGGATTGGGACTGCCTGTGCTTAAAACAGTTGCCGTGCATCCACCACTGTTACTAGAACCAACAGCAATGACTGCAGTGACACTGTTATGCGCACCCAGGTTAGGGCATTACATGGTACTAGGGCCAGTCCTTGGGCAGGTCGTCACCCTTCTACCATGTAATACCCCCCTCCCTTATTAGGTTGGAGAATTGAGATCCCGGTTTACGTCACGTGTGCTGCTATCTACCGCAGACTAAATACATCTACACGAAAAGAACCGTAAATATTCATTGTGAATTATGGAACTTTATGGCATAAATAATTTATAACAGCGTTTTTTATTTTCAGATTATAGATTTTTTTAACTATTGAGTAGTCCGCGCAGATTTACGCAAGAAAATAGGTTTTATATAAAAAAATCCGGTTGAGATTACACGAAAACTGATTTGATTCTCGGTTACAATTTAAATAATATAAATAAAGACGCTACGCCGTATGACTTTTAGGTTTTAGTGTGAATTTTGGAATTAATTGTACCGAGTCTTTCAAGTGCACAATGTGCTGACTTGAGAGATATATTAATATTATTGTAGATAAGTTTAATATTATTATATTAATATTAATATTATTAATATTATATTAGGATACCGACCTTTAAGAAAATCAATACAGTTTATAACGGTGGAAGACGACTAAATACTGAAATAATTTTGAATGTTGTTTCTATAGAAACACTTGAACAATGCAGTTCATAGATTGATTAATGCAATTGAATCCTTCGTTGTTTTAAATATCCTGAAGTAATTTCCTCCAACAGTTGGAAAAATGTAGTGAAATATCTTTTATTTTTTTAGATTCTTCCCAAAATTGTTTTAAACGCAAAGGTGCTTCGTAAGAACGGACTTGCATATTGCAATTTGGGTGTTGTTGTAGTATAAATGGGTTTTAACTCTTAAAAGAAACATTTCATGATGAGTTTTTCGGTAGTTGGCCTTGTCATCATAAACATTTCAGCCCAATTTTGTATAATTAAACTTATTAGTTTAAATATTATTTTTTTCTAAAAACACATACAGACAGACAGATGGGAAACTAAGCATTGGAGACACGTGTTCATAATTATGGTGAACTACGTTTGTCTTGACCTGAGCAATAACGTGGTTTACCTTTGTACAGGGAGTTACGGGACACCCTGTAGAAAAGCAAAAATAGACCGATCACTGTAGAGATTTAACAGAATACAAGCAATCTCAATATGAACGTCAAATTGTGAAAAAATACATTTTTTATATTTTGTTTGGTTGTAATTTTATAATTTTTCCCCTAGCTTATATAAAAAAAGTAAAGAATGTCTTATTTATAACCAGGCGAAGTTAGGGCTAAGAAGCCCTCTCTAACACAACCTGGGCATAACGAGGACAGCAAAGTTCTTCAAAGCAAACGTTTGTCGTTTAACTCAGTCTATTTAAAAAAAATTGTACATCAATTTCAATTGAACGTTAAATAATATAAACGTTCGCTATCTGTCCAAATCAGACGGATTTACATGCCTTAAATGCAAATTCGATGTAAAATTCCTTAGAAATTTTCAAACGAACGATGATGAAAATAAAATTATATTAAATTCCGTACCGTCGAATTTCTATTGCCGCACTCACAATAAACTACGTGGCCTGAAAGGAAATATTCTGGTAATGAAAACTTTTCACGAGTTACCTCCGCGCGGTGCACTCGACTGATCGCGAAAGAGATAAAACGCTAGCGACGGCTCATTTGGTGCGGCGCTGCACCGAGAACATCACAACGCGTTTCGGGGAACTACTTGAAAATTTCCGGTTATTTTAGCTTTCGGCAGAGTGCGGGAGGCAGCCAATGCGGCAGGCTAATGCGTCCCTCGCGCGTGAAATGATACCGGCTTTGACATTCCCGACAAAATAACTTTTTATTGACTTTGCATAACCGATGATGATATTTCAGACAGGCATCTCCGTCCCGACCGAGAAGCAAAGACATCAAAAGGCAGAGCGGGACACGTCTGCCTTGGCACCCGCCCAGCCTCGGTGTCTGATCGGCCTACAGAGGCGGCACTTGCGGCAAATTTATTCCCCGCCTGTACATAAATTGTCGTACTTGTGTACGCTTGCTCGGTCGCGAGAGTAATGCACTAATACTACACAGGGCATTTAGTGGGAACCGCGCGTAGTGTGAGAATATCGGGTTACTCGTGAGAATTGAATGTGGGATTAGTGCTGTTTACAAACAAGAAAGTGACTGACAAGGTGAGACAATAAAAGTTCCAAATACATGAAGTTAACAAAGTTTTTGGTCTATTAAAACAAAATTGAGTTAAAACAGTTTTAAGCACGTTTTTAAAACGGGCGAATGTAAGTAAAATAATTTCTCTTGCATTATACAGATTCATAATCAGATTCAGATTCTTAAAAAAAATGTTTGCAATAATACATTTTAACATATATGAAAAATGTGTGAAATTACAAAATGAACGTTCCAGGATGCAACAATTATGTATACCTGTATTAGCCTACTAATTGAAGGATGAGTAATCACCAGTTATGGTGGTTACAAAAGACAGTTAAAAAGATTTAAAAGTATTTAATAGAAGTAACAAATCACGTTGTAATAAGTTTGTTTGAAGTTTGTTATTGAAGACAGAAAGTCTGAAATGATAACAGGATTTCGAGCATTTACCATTGCTGTATGTTACAAAAGGTGTAACACAACGTTTCGATGATTGGAATCTATCCTCTTTGTCAGGTGGGGGGTATTAACACATACAAAAAAAAGAACAGAAAGAAGAAAAGGAGGGAATGCGAAGGGTTCAAACATACTCAAAAGCTGCTTGGAGTCTAGTCCGAGCGTTGTCACTGCACAGGATACAAGTCCCGAGTACGAGAATACAAGTGTACAATCACAGGTCATACCAGCACAGGCGAAAGTGGGATATTCCCCTCCTTCCCCCCTCCTGACGAGGAGGATAGATTGCAATCCTCGAAACGTTGTGTTAAACCTTCTGTTACATATAACGATGACAAATGTCCGAAATCCTCTTATTCTTTTCTGTAAGGTGTGTAATATCAATTATGCAGAACATCGTGATAAAACAAGTCCCAGATTTTTTTAAACAACAAAAACAATAACGACGTGTTTTTTTAATTGAATTTCATTATGACAAATATTTAAATCACATATTTTTTATATAAATAAATGAATGTTTGTCTGTATGTCCTTAATAGAATCGTAAACAATGTAACCGATCATTATGAATATGTGTATGTACTTTTCCAAGGTACACATTAAATTTTACACGCTGTTCACTTACATTCATATCCATCAAAGTAATACATATATAGTCAGGTTCATGTATCAACCGTTACTAAATCCATTATGGTGTACATTTAAGAGGTGGATATTTTATACTCCTTTTCAGATCCTAACAATATATGTAATAAATGGGTTAGTAAAATATATGACGTAAAATATCATATACATATAACATATATTTTTCTGTTGATGGAAAACTAAAAAAACATTACCTAGCTCTCATGTTTGGGTCTCTAACTTGGAATGGGTACTGAAATTTATTATCATTGTCAACGCCTGCATATTCAAAGATTTTACGACATTTTCCACACAATGATATCCAGTATTATGTTTTATCTCTAAACTTAAAGCGTTATTGCATTTTTAATTTGAATTATCATTTATTAGTTGCAATATCAGTACGATGATGTCCTCTAGCTGAACATTCCGCATTATTTTTCTTTACTTAACTATCAGTAGAAATACTTACAATCTGACATGTAGTCTTGGACTCATCGACTTTATGAAGGAATTTATGGATTCCTTCTATAAAATGTCTTATGTACTATTAGATTCTAGTACAGAATTAAATATGTCATTGTCCAGTTGCTCATCAATCTTCTCTTGCCACACTTCCAATTCAGTTATAGATTTCACTACCTTTAATTGATATTATTCAGTCAATTATTTTTTCACGCCATTTAATATTTAGGAAAATGTACATGTAAATTACATTTTCTTTGATCACTTAAGAGATAAATTCGTTTCAAAATATAAACGCTAATCTACCTGCATTTCAGGTTGGTTAAGAAAATTATTCAAATGCAGGATGTCCCGTTATTTGAATTGCATTTACTATAAATTAATAATTTGAACATTTTTTTACACGAAACTTGTTTACAAAATGACATGTTTTTTTATAAAAATTACACTTTATATCCTAACAAATTATAACCATAGGAAACGAATGACAAAACTCACTCTGCTATACAAAGGACGGCGGGGGGAATGCAATGTTCCGTACAAAAAAGGAAAAAGTTGAATCATAAATTTGTACTACTACTTCCTAATCCCCAAAATTTTTACCGTATGGAATGATATCTATCATGTCTAGTTCTGACGCAGACGATATCACATAATTGTTACTCTCAATTTGTTTGGTCTATTGAAAGCAGGCTAAAGCAACTTCAGAGGATGGCACATTTAATTAATTAACTGAATAATGACTTGAATAAGAGGAGAGAGGTAGGTGTTAAGAATCTTTTATATATATATATATATATATATATATATATATATATATATATATATATATATATATATATATATTATACAAGGTGTTCGAAAAGTATGGGTACGGCTTAATATTTTAAAAACCATAGCAGATAACATCTATAATCTTTTTCACAGTGTCATATGGCTATGTAAAATATTTTTCCATACTATTACCATGACATGCAAACCATGGGGGGACGGCCCACAGAGGAAAACATGGAAATCTTAAATTGAAGCATGGATCGAGTGATACCTCATTTGAAAGAGCTCACTTAGTAGAGTTCAATGCCGCAAACCGCATATCAAAAGGTTTATCCAATCAGAAATGGCGGGTTGTTTTAGGTACACATTGTGAAGTACATTATGCCCTGCCATTTCTGACTGGATCGTCGTATTCTGATGCGGTTGGCGGCGTTTCACTCTACTAACCAATGTGTTTTCACTGACTTTTTTTAATTAGCCAATTATGTCATAAATTTATAACACAATAAATAAAACTAAAAAACATCGGTATTTATTGTGGTATAAATTTATGACATAATTTGCTAATTAAAAAAAGTCAGTGAAAACACATTGGACTTCTTACATTAAACTTAAAACTTACATTGGAAATTCTATTTCATGTATATTTCATGGAATTATATTTGAAAATATTTCATTATTCTTATAAATACTTAGAAAAGTTCTTATATTAACAAATTACGATCGAAATCGAAACAAACCTTCAGTAATTGTGATATTTACGTACTTTTAAATACACAAGGTGTTTCTAAACATTGAGTAGGTACCTTAAAACTCTAAACTGATATCTCTAAATGTTTTTAAATTATAATTCGTAAATTTTTAGGACATTATAATCCAAACAGTTTTAAATTGGAGCATATATGAGTATAGGTTTGAATTATTTTGGTCTCAAATATAAATGAATATTTATACAGACAAGGTTAAAATTAGATTTATTTACTTTCTGAATTATTTGCAGAAAAAATATTAACTATACTAAGGATTTGTTTTTAAAAGAATTGATTTAATTATAAATGTAAGAATCTTGTGTTTTCATAATAATTCACTTTTAAGATAGTGGATAGTTAAAATTTGTATTCAATACTACTTAATGTTAGCCCAGAGGTCTTGTGCTCATTGTAAATAATAAATTTCATTATTTCAAATGTACGGTTTACATTTCTTTAATACATTTACATTTATTTATTATTAACGGCAAGCAGCCAATTTACATACAATATGCAATAAGATGGCAGTATAGAGTATATAGTGCAGTAAAAAGTACAACTAGTATAAAATAATACAGAGCTAGCAATGGCAGAACACAACACAATATGACAATGATCGATTCCAAGTCCCAATAACTGTCCATCACAACAAGAAAGTTTAGTTATACACTAATATCATATACAAATCAACAATATATTATGAAATAGACCAACGTACAATAGAATTAACAACAATGTATAAAATAGAATAGTATAACAACAACAAGTACACGTAAATAACAACAACCAAAATAATATAAATACACCAATGATGCAAAAAGTCGAAATCAAATGAAATGTACCTTGCAGTAGAGCAGAAACATAATAAAAAATACAAAATAGCAAAAGCTAAAAAATGAAACAGTCTTAAAGTTACAGGGGGTTTTAAGTGTGTTGAGACAAAACATAAGTGGCCCGCTTTCTGATTTGATGTAGGCCATCAGCGAAAAAATCGCACTCTGATGCAACACGGTTCCCCAGGCGAACAAATCTTGCCAGTGGACTGTTGAAGTCGTAGTTCGTGGAGTGGTACTTGCGGCTGAAAAGCCCACTAGATCTGGTGTTTACAGGGATCCTGATACCAATTTCAGCGAGAAGATCTGGGCACTGCACATGGGCGCCAACCAACTTCCACAACATGAGTACATCTGCTACATCACGGCGCAAGGACAGAGTTGGAATATTAAGTTCTGCAGTTAATGCTTCCACGGGAACATCAGGATAGTTGTAGCCAATCCTCACACCGACCAGACGAATGAAGCGTCGCTGGAGGGCCTCAAGTCTAGTCCTGGCACCAACTGTATAAGGAGACCACACAGGACTGGCATACTCCAAGAGTTGTCTTACCAACGAACAATAGAGAGAACGTAGGGCAGAAGGATTATTGATGCCTCTAGAGAAACGAGATATAAAGCCCAACATCTTGTTAGACTTACTACAAATAATATTCAAATGCTCAGTAAATCCCATGTCACTGGAAAAACACACGCCCAAGTCTGTTACGTTCAAAAGTCTTGGAATTTCGGAGTTGGATATAAAGTAAGAGTACAGAATCGGTGATTTGATTCTATGAAAGGTAACAACAGAGCATTTGCCGGTACATTGATACATTGTCGGTATATTGAGTTAGGCATATTCGTACCAATCTAAGTTACAAACAAAGTGACTAGATATGAGAGGACAATATAAATTTCATATTTTAAATGTGTTATGTATTTTTAAACGCTCATAAACACATAGCGAATTGAGGGAATTCTTAACCCTCAAAATAAGAAAAGTAAGAGATATAATCTTGCCAAATTTCACCATTTTAGACTAATTCATTCAAATTAAGATTCATTTGAGGAAAAGATAGATAGACAGACTTTGATATTCTTTTTGCAAAATTAAAATACGCTTTGATATAATTAGAGGTAGACCAATTAATAAATAATATTTGGAATAAAAATATTCTAATTAAATTACTTAAACATAGTTTATCAATATATCGTATCAAGTTCTTGTAGATTCAAGTATCTAAGAGAATCTATGGAAATTATCTAAGATAAACTAACGAATAATAACGAAAGTCATCAACGTCAGACTTGTGGTAGTACACCAGCTTGTCAGAAACTGTCAGAGAGACAATAATGAACGGCACTGTCCGCATAGGGTTACTTATTTGCGATTGGATTGGTCCCCAGTAATGTATATTTGGCTTGCTCTCCAATAGTAACTTCGCTTTTAATACACTAGCAGTGGCTCAGTATACTTACCACTTAAGAATAAGTTACTCGGTTTGTGATGAACTGAATGTTAGTTTGAGAAAAGGTGAAAGAAATCGCAAAGTTAGACTTAACTTATTTGTCACTTGGCAGATCTTAATCTCTCACCTATACTTTCACTACATGTCATGATTAAACATTACCCATCAACACTATTTAAGTGAGAAATTCTTTGGCATTTATTCTTTTTAGTTGAAAATTAAAAATTTCGTTAAATGTTTTTTCATTTCGTAAACTAATAATAATCACAATATAGAAACGGATAGGGAATCTCAAAATATTTAAGGGTTTTTACTTTATTAGAACAGTTAAATTATTGCTTTAACACTTTATAGATTTATAAAAGTTACAAACTAACTACCTCTGAATGTTATCTCACTGAACAATACGTTATCCTTCAATCATCTTACCAGTTATTATTGGTATAGAATAATCACAAAAATATAAAATAAAACATGGCTATCCTTGTTAGATAAATTAATTTTTATTTCAAATTAGACGAAAAGTTTAACAATTCATGACCATTTTGTCAATTAACATGATTTAGTACTTAATTTATATGATGCGATTAAACATTTTTTTATACATTTTGAACTCGATTTTATGATGAAAAAGACGACATTATTTAAAAATGAAAAAAGAAAATCGATATACGCTACACCAAAGTTAATATAAGGCTTGTAAGAAAACCTTTTAAATAAATAACTAAATTGCAGTCGTTGTCTAATGATAAGTTTTACGAGAAACTTACATATATCACAACCGAGAATAGAATAAATTTACTTTTTATATCAACCCAGTTGACAAATATAAATATCCTTTTCTTGTTTAAATCTACTAAGACTTCATTAATAATCTTAAAAAATATTTATATTCTGACACACTTCGTCGCCGTTACCAAGTACTTAAACTTTAAAATTCAAAACATCTAAGTGAGAATTTATGAATGTACATTATTTCTTGTAGCGTACATGCTTATTGTCTGCGGTAGATAACGGCACTCGTGATTTAACCCACATATCTCAATTAACTAACCTAATAAGGGAGGGGAGTATTACATGGTAGAAGAGCTACGAACTGTCCAAGGACTGGCCCTAGTACCATCTAATGCTCTAACCTGGGTGCGCATAACAGTTTCACTGCAGCCATTGCTGTTGGTTCTAGTAACAGTGGTGGAGGCACGGCAATTGTGTTAAGCGCAGGCAGTCCCTGCCAAGGTTGGTTATTAAAAGTTTAATAACTTACACTTTAATGGATCTCATATACATTACCTTCGTGATTCCAAAATTTTTCTGTAATTATTATATGACATATATGGTAAATAGGTAATATATGGTGATTTGACAATTAGTTTCTGTGTCTGGTGGTTGGTTGATTTGCATGTTTTATGTTGAAGACTTTTGTCTGCATATCTTTGGTCTACTTATTATTCTTACTTGTTCTTTTTTTCACAGTAGTTTTCTTTTGAAGTGATGTGCAGAAAGAATGTCAACTTACTAAAAAGGATGCTACCAACCAAAGCAAAATCGAAACCAAACAGCATATGTTGCACAAATTAGTTATTTACCTACCAAAGTAACAGCTAAATATTGTAAGCGAATAATGTTTCCTTAAGTGACCGGACTTTAAATAAAATTAACGTATTAGGGATTATGTGTTTGAGTATTTATTTTAAATATAAGAGAGGATTTAACTGTTTTTTAACTTGCCCAATTGATTGTTTTATTTTAATTTAGTTAATATGTTTTGAGGTAATGAAATAGCTCTCACATAAATTACATTTTTAGTTTTTTTAATAAATATTTTTAGTGAGAAGATCCTGTTGATTCTACACACAACTCATTAGACGCATTACTTCAGAGGTGATAAAAAGCATTGTAACTTTTGAAATGGAACAATATTATAACAGGAAACGTTTGTTGATTAGAGGAACTTTTGTGAGGCTGTATTAAAATCACTGGTATTTATAAATTATTTCACATTTTGAATTTAATTTATTCCAGACGTACGGGATCATCTAAACATAACGTCACTTATTAATTCGTTTGGTAATCAGGCATTTTTACTCAGTTAAAATTAGAGAACAAATCACAAATTTGTTTTGTAATCTTAAAGAAGATCTTAGGTGATTGGATCTAATAGTGTCTGTATTTGAACGTGAACACTATATAAACAATATTTATAACTTGTAACTGATAATCTCTGGCTGCTGTGACCGATGTAGAGAAATATGATATATTAAGCCTAGCTAAAATGCCACCTACAGTTAGTTTGGAGGGAGAAATCAACTGATTCTCTGTCACTTCTCAATTAATTATAAATTCCTAATGATATTACTATCGATGCAAGAGTTAATAATACATCAGTAAACTGTGATTATAGAGTTAGGTTGTTATGAGATCTACGTCATTTACTTATTTATAGTGCGCTTTTCCCTTATTTTTATACATATTTTATTGCGTGTTCTAAGGAACAATGTTGATGATTGTCTGACTTGACTGCAATAACATTAAAAATATCTTTGTTTAATTTTGCTAAAGAGTGAAACGCGTTTTATTCATTACTTATATTAGCTTGAAGTTTATGAATCAGTCTTTCCAAATTTAGGGTAATTTTGTATTTGATTAAAGTTAAAGTAAATCACACATATACCCTATTCTTACACAGAAAAGATTCAATTTTAACACAACTACAAGCTAACTATTCTAACAGGATCTAAAATAATAAAAGCAGTGCTGCTTGTAACCAGAAACCTTGCCTCGCCCTAAATTAAAAGGTAAATTAATATCCTCATAACAAGTCTACATACATGGTTATATTAGATGAAACACTATAGATTTAAAATTTATGATCGCATGTTATCAGTTTGCTAATGAAACCACTTTGGAAACTTGTGAAATTCTAAATGTTATAAGTGTCAGTGTACTTTGTATCCGATAAAAATATCAAATTTATAAATATGTTATTAAAACCAACAGTAAAGCTGTCTTATTATTATGTAGACTAATGATAGTTTCTGTAACTCATGCTAATTTAATTATAATAAACATAAACTTATACATACACAATAAGGGCTACAATCTAGGAAGCTAATAAAATATTTTGATTTACCATTTGGAGGGGTATCAAGCGGACCACCAGGTTCTTCTTGCGGACACTCGGATTTGAAGATTTAGTGAGAATTCCATATTTCAGTTGACGAGTAGGATAACTTTCACTAACTGATGTAACCTCTCACTGGTAGATAGCAATGCACATATAAGCCCATGTTATATCAAACCACTACGACAACATGTCGAAATTTTAAAAGTGGTTTTCGCCTGTATGCTTTGTTAAATAAAACAATGTTTCAGCCTAGAACAATCTGACTGATTTACGTCTCCGAAATAGGTTGCGGCAAAATTTGTATACACTGTTTCTTCATTTGCTAGAAATGACAAATTAATATGTTAGAAACACAAGTTTTTTTATTAATAAGAAAACTGAATGTAAACATAACACAACATTTAATAAACACAGCTGATGTAAAATGTTTCAATTAAATCTCTGTGATACAGCTGACATGAAATAAGGAAATAGTATTGACGAAAAATTGTATATCCAGTAACGCTTAGAAATTATTAAAAAAATGTTCTTCAATGCTCTAAAATCCCAAAGGATATTTGTCTTCAACACAATTAATGAGCTTGCTCCGTGTTTTCTTAAAATTATAATCTACTGCAGTTTTTATTAGGTCACCATAATGTTGGTATTTTATCGATCCATGTTAACGTCAAACTCAGTTCAATTTATTATGATTTTCAGGATACATTGGCGATGGTTTTTTATTGTTTCTTGGTGTAAAATGACAAAAATTTGCCCTGTCCTTTCAATTCTAAAATGATTAAACATTCAGTACATATCAATTGAAACATAACTTACTTAATTTGTATATATTACATCAGTAGAAGTAGAATATATGTAGGCATCTACGGGATAAGTTAGTCCAGCATGGTTGCTTGTGAATTCTCCTAAAACATTCCTAAATTTACATGTTTCACTATTTACATGTTTTTACATGAACCATATCAATTTCTTTTATTGTTTGTTTATACTACAAGGTACGAGTACCCTACTCCACGTGTTGTTATAACAGACTTCGCTAAGTTTGCATGCTAATTTTTAATGATATAACTCATTTTACTATCGTCATGCGGTCATATAGAATGATCATGCAGAAGAGTAAACTTAACATCACCTCAGAAAACATAAACGAAATGTTTCAGGCTACTAAGTGCTTTAATGGCGCTCAACTAAATTTCACGGTTGAATGTGCACAATCATATAACTTAATGTTGTTCATTTAAAAAGGAATTATCATGCAAATTTTAAAGATCATGTGTGATAATGATAATTAATAAATATATAATCTGAAAACCCAAAACCCAGTTATATAGTATTTATACTTCAAAGTTCAATAAGTGTCAAAGAGAATTTACGGATCTGCGTTATTCTCATACATATTGTCTGCGGTAGATTGCAGCACAGGTAACGTACACCGAGATATCCCTATCCTCCAACCTAATAAGGGCCAGACGACCTGAAAATACTGGCCAGAGCGCCATACAATGCCCTAACCTGAGTGCGCATAACACATTGCAGCCATTGCTGTTGAATATAGCAACATTAGTGATGCACGGAAACTATTTTAACTATTAGGCAGTCCCAATTCCTGTTTAAATTGGTTATTTAAGATGTAAAATGATAGTAGATCCAATCGAAATTTACTTCAAGACATATTTTCCGGCAGATTTTTGAATATTTTACCAATAATAAACGAGAGTTACATGGAACCAGTAAAAAAGAAAGTTTTGTATAACAAAATGAAGCTTTTCGAGCAAGCATGTTGCTTAGCTTAACGATTATACATTTGTTCGTTATGTTTTACTGTGTTAGGAACATACTATTTTACAATATAAAAATTATCTTAGAAATTATAACCAAAGAGGGTGAATTTTGTCAATAATCCCAGCTTGGACAGGTTGATATTTGCCACACTACCATTTTGCAAATAACTATTTTCTGAGTTGGGTCAAATTATAGTTCTTCTGCAATAACTAAAACAAACATGTTATAATTATTGAAACTATTTATTTCATGATTCTCCAGCATACGACTGGCATTATCTATTTGTTTAATTCAACTTTCTATAATGGGTTTATATACTTATTCTGCTGTAAAGACCTATACAAAATTAGATAAATAAGTTTTTTTGGTGTAAAATTTTAGATTGTTCCTCCTGATAATTTATATAACTAACTTACGCCATAAGAATAGCATATTTCTTAACAAACAATAATTATTCCTTGTTACCATGAAAACACAATTTAAACCAATTTAAAAACCTTTGAAAAATGTTTTAGTACAGAGGCATCGAGAGTAATTTTCCTTCAAGTTGATACGAACAAAGTTAGCAGAGTTTGTATTCAGTCTTCTTCCGGCCTATGAGCAGAACACCACGGCTGAACCTCTGTCGTTTTGGCTGGGATATTCTTCAGATAGATAAGTCAAAACATCACAATTTTCATTGAATACATTTCACCTAGATGTTGTCTTGTATGTATGACTGTATATGTTGTCTGAATATTAGTGTTGAACAATTACGCCTTTAGTTAAGATTGTAGCAACTCATGGCTTTGACTTATTTACCTGTAGAACAGCAGAAGTACTATAACTCACTTACTGTATTGTATGTTTATATGCATGTAAATACTGTTTTATATTTTGTATCCCTTTCGATGCTGTGTCGTTTTGATTCCTCCAAACGTAGCTTGGTTGACAATCAATTTCTTCCAGGTCAACCAGTAAACTCAGATTGATTTTGTTATTTATAAGCTTCATATAAACATGCGTAGGTTACCCTGCGTTGTAACTGTACTATCTGATTCAACTAGACAATGTTGTAAGATCTGTACTAGATGTTTATATTTAAACACATTGATCTTAGTTCTTTCCTATATGGATTAAATCTAAATATACAAAAAAATAATGGTGGAATTACATTAGTGCGAGAAAAAAAGCCGCTAATAGTGATCTACGACTTGACTCCCGAGACTCTGATGGCGAACTGACAGGGTTACGTGCATTTACTGGTTATGTTTTCAAATCTCCTGTGATATCAGCACACACAATTTCGTTTTCCACTGCTGGAAACTAAATAAATATTCGACCGCAAGTCGTTTCTCGTTATGTCTCCTTTCACGCCATCAATGTATTGCCTCAGTTTGTTTCTCCATAAACACCTCCAGGGTGTTGGTAAAGTTAGTACCTGTGTCCGCTACCTGAGGTCGTAGGCTAACTTCAAACAAGTTATCAGTGAGAACAGGACGGAAATTATTAACGGAGGTTATTATTAATAATATGTAATAAAAATAAAGGTTCCATGAGGTTATTAAATCTATGAATTCCATTATTAGAAATTTTCTATAGAAACTAAATTATAACGGGTTCATTATTTAGTAATTTTTAACCGTTGTGAACTTAATCTTTATGAAAAGTTAAATCAAATGTTTAGCATTGGTCTTAAAGTTTTATATGTGGTGAACGTAGAAGTCTTATCCTATCAGATGCTAATAATATTAAATCAAACTTATCTTTAATAATATTGACACATCTTTCAAGTCAGCACATTGTGCACTTGAAAGATTGGGTGCAATTAGGAGTGTACTTCAAGATTAAATTGAACTAAATAAGGAGTAAACTCTATATTTATATTACTTAAATTGCAAACGAGAATAGAATGTATTTCCTTTTAATATCAACCGGTGTATAAAATAAAATATTTTTTTCTTGTCCTAATCTATTAGAATTTTAGAAACGGAAATTTTTTTAACGTTTTTATCAAGTATTTCTACTGTAAAGATCAATACGTTTAGTGAGAATTTATGGATCTATATTATTCTCTTGTCGAGGAAGTGCATATTGTATACGGTAGATTGCAGCACACGTGACGTAGCCTACATATCTCTATTAACCACCCTAATAAGGGAGGGGAGTATTACATGGTGGAAGGGCGACGACCTGCCCAAGGACTGGCCCTAGTACCATGGAATGCTCTAACCTGGGTGCGCATAACAGTTTCACTGCAGCCATTGCTGTTGGTTCTAGTAACAGTGGTGAATGCACGGCAACTGTTTTAAGCACAGGCAGTCCCAATCCCTGCCAAGGTTGGTCATTAGCATATGTTTAATTAATTTTTTTATAGATCTCATATACATTTCTTTTGTGACATATTTTCCGTATGCATATTATTACATGACAGCGACATTTATGTCATAGTTGGTTGCTTTTAATGTAACGTGTTTTATGATGTTTGTAGACTTTATTCTGCGTATCTTTCAGGCTTGCGTATTTATACCAGACAGCAGTTGTTTTACAAAATAGTTTTTAACTACTATAAGTAAAAGCTAAATGTTCTGAACAAACTACCTAAGTGACTGGACGTAAATAAAATAAACGTACTAGGGATTATGTGTTTTAGTGTTTCTTTTATTGAATCAGATGACTTCACTGTTTTGAATTTTTCCCAAATGATTGTTCGGTTGTGATGGAGTAATGTATTGTGAGAATATGAAATAGTTTTCACATAAATTATATGCTTCGTAGTTTTAAAATATTGTTAGTGAAAAGATTTAGTTGATTCTTCACACGTTATTGGCATTACTTAAGAGACGATACAAAAATATGAACATTTTGCACCGGAATAATATTATAAATAGAAACGTTTATTGAATAGAGGAATTGAAATGAGGCTGTACTAAAAATCGATGGTAATTAACACTTTTCACACATTTTTTATGTATTTTATTACAAACGTGCCGACTAAATAAAACATAATCTCGTTTATTAAGCCATTTGATAATGAAGCATTTTACTCAGTTAAAAATATACAACAATTAAAAAAGTAATTTTTCTAGAATCTTAAAGAAGAAAGTATTCTAAAGTAAGTCTCCCTTTATCTGTGGTATATTAAAGTTTACTGGTTGGATCGAATGGTTTCTGGACTTGAACACTAACACTGAATTAAACATGAACTCATAAGAAACTGGAATTTTAATTAACTGAATAATAGCTTTGCCAATCAATCAGGGGGATATATCGATAACAAATTAACCTACTGACCTGAAGTGCGTGTCCTTGACTAGATATACGTAACTCGTTCTATCCTTAGAGAAGCTGTTTGCGTTAAATATTAGGAAATGTTTTACTTAGTCGTTTATTCCATACTTCTATATTTTGTTATAGAAGAAACTCCAAGTGCTCAAATATTAATTAACGTTCTAATATCGCTTAGTGAGTTACAAAAAATGTAAAAAAATATTGCACTCAACCGAGTATTTCATCACAAAGACTTTCTCCAGAGTGTTTTAAACAACAAAACAATGGCAGACATAGTTTAGCACGCAATTAACATTACGTCACAAGCATTGCCTATTGTCAAACTTCCAACAGTGTTTGTTGCGGAGCATACAGTGAACGTTGTATGAGTACATCATATTACGTAAATGTATGTAGAGTTTCTAAAAATTACCGAAGTGAAAGTACAAATAAATGCTTTATAGAACTTTGCTGTCGTATACATAAAACGTTGAGCAGAATTTAAACAAATATAACTAAACAAAAACGAATAAAGCACTTTATTTGCTTTGAATTTAGGTTCATATTAGGATTTGTGAATTCAGCGCGTTTCTCATAGAAAGTAATTTAATAATTTCTAAGTTACATTGTAATTTTGAGCTAAGCGTTACATTGTTTACTCCCCACAGTAGCAGGCCTATTATTGCTTCTCTCCATGATTAGTTATTAGAGTATACCGCATGTACAACGAAGCTTTCATAATTTAATAAAAGAGAAATATTCTTTCATATTTACAACCACTTGGACATTTTTTTTTTAACTTTTCATGTGAAAAACAATTAGTAATTGCATTCAATACAGAAACTTTCTATACTAGCCAAAATCTTTTATAAAAATTATCTTATTTATAAGCAGTTTACAATGCTTCACTCTACATTACGACATGTCATATTACAAATTGCGAGTCGATATTACAATAGTACACAATTTTTCTACTTTTTTGTACGTCACAGATCCAGAATAGCATCTGACTATTTTCACCTTTTGTTCATGAGACTCTTTGATGATGGTGGAAATTTTCCCTGCAAAATCTTTCAGATTTTACCTTTCCCCACTAAAGCAGAATTTTGGATGGACAAACGTCACTATTCCAATGTATACAAGAAATAACTGTCCGTGATAAAGAGACGGTGGATTGACATTAGTGTGGGATTACTAGTCATTCCCGGCTCGTTTCCCGAGGTCTGGCAGCGTTCTGACAGGGAATAGTGCATTTTCTGGCTTGGTCTCCAAATCTCCAGTGACACCAGCACACGCTATTTCGATTTCAGCTGCTGGAACTCGAGACAAGATGAGGACCGCGACTCTGACTGGCGATTAAGGTACTCATGTCGGTCTGCGTTGACGTCAGTCACTTCTTGACTTAGTGTCTAGTAACCTCACTTATCTTTGTCGACATCATGGTTTTTATTTTCTCCATCAATGCAATCTACAATGACTAATACTGTATTAATTGCGTCAAAATGTCATAGTAACGACGTTTTATCAAACTATAATAGATTGTTTCCATCACACATTTGAAGAAACCTTAATACCACTTAGTTTAAAATATATTATACGTATTACTTTTAATTTTTCAGTGCAAAAACAAAACTTAAGGCTGTGCTATCTCTAGCTAATATCCAAAGTTCAAAGTTTTAAACAACTTGGCTACCGGAACCTATATATATATATATATATATATATATATATATATATATATATATATATATATATATATATATATATTCACTTTACATCACTACAATATTATATATGTTAAGTATTAGTTTAATATTTTACTAATTATGTTTTGATTATTAATATGAAATCATGTTTCAGCATGCTATATTTCTTATCCTCAATGCGAGATGACACAGTACCGTAAGTATTTGGGACATTTCAGGTGTAAATTTAATGCCATTCTGAAACTACAGTTTTAGTCAAATCTCAAGACTGTTATTACACTCTTTTATAAGGTATTATAAATAAAGCAGCCTACTGATTGATGTCATATTTGTGATTCGAGAGTTTTTTGTTCTGATTATTTTCAGGTGGCTTCGGTCCTGCGTTGGCTTGTCGTCCCCTCTTTGACATTATCACGTAACACTACTCCACGTGTGTTGCAAAACACACAAAGTATGAATGATGATTGAATGGACAAGTGTGAAAGTATGCGTGCGTGTAGAACTACATTTAACTACAACAATAATTCTCCACTACACAACATATTATGGTAACTAAATTTATCTGCTAATATTAGACTTAAGTTTATATATTTATTGCATGACTATACATAATATTAAAAAACATTTATTTAATTAAGATATATTTCTAATTATATTGGTTATATTGGGAACTCTATAGTTTATTATGTAACACTATTACATGCTGTATTTTCTGATTGTTACAGGGTGATGCGGCCAATGCGGCAGGAAGTCGCCCCACTCACACTAATACACACACGACACATACACAAGGTAATGTATTGTTCTACTTAAAATATTTAAATCAATTTGGTTAAAATTGTTGTTTCAGAATGGCATACTTATATTAATTGGTTTAGTATATGTTTACATGATAATAGTTAATAATCTTAATATAATTAAAATTACTCATGACAGTAGTAATAATTTAATAAATTAGATTGTAATATAAATGTGAATCACTACCATAAATGAATCGCATAGTCTTCCATACTTTACTTGTAAACAAATTACCTGTTTGGTTTATGTAATTCCCTATTGACTTATTACAGATGAAAATATTGTAAAATCGCAGTGATTCAATTTGCAGGTTTTTTTCTAATTCCTATTTTGGGATTCTCTTATGTTTCAAATTAGGGCTCGAAACAAGTGTGTTAGTTTCTGTCTTACAATAGTAGTGTATGTGTGTGCGCGTTTGCAAACTTGTAACTAGAAATTATAGGGATCCGGAAAGTTAAATCACAATAGAAAGTATATATATATATATATATATATATATATATATATATATATATTTCCGTGCGCACTATTAGATTAATCGTACTCTAGGAACAATCTAGATAGCACACAATATATCACAGTAAAGCTGACACTTTGTTTCTAATTAAGATAATATTCAATTATAATAATGTATTTTATGTTACGTCAAACTATCAACTATTTTAATATTATGAAACAATGTTTTAACTTCATATAATAAAAATTTTGTTTTAACGGAATTCAGCATTTCTACACAATTCCCAAATTACGTTGCTGTCTGAATTTTTTACATGTGCAGCACTTGTATCTTCGATATTACAAAATGTTATACCTTATCATAGGTGTATAGAATAAATATTCAAGAATTTGAAAAATTCAAAGCTGAAATAAATAAATATAAAATTATAGGATAATTTTATTTGTTAATACTGAATGTTTAAATTAAAACATTAGATAGCCACTGAATTAAATAAATTATGTAGTAATTAATTATTTCCTGCATCGGAATTTTTAACCAAATTTCATTCCTGCAATAAATATCTAATCTTGTATACTCACACAAAGTCACCAGCAATCTAAACTTTTAGTGAAAATATTGAATTACTTTTTTCAAAATTTTTACGGTCTCATTCTCTAAATCTGAAGGGATCGCAAAACATAAAGGTGTGTATATTGGAAAATATTGTAATTAAAATGCTTTCGTAAATGATAGTTTCCGCCATTTTAAAAATTTTAGTTAAATAATGTTGTTTAAAACTCACCCAAGCTATGTGCTACAGTCTTTGCACCAACTTCAATCTGGATCTAATTACAAATACGCTAGTTATTAGCTCACGTTATACTGCATATTGCCATTTATATTTTATCAAGTTAACGCGTTTCATAGATATGTTTCTATGAAATCTACCTAACTGGTTACACAATTATAAAATAATATTTAAGATTTATAAATAGTTTCCCGTTTATAACAGTACGTCCTGAATACCGAACTTACCGTTGTGTAATTCTTAACAACATATGAGGGAAAGATAAATCAATATTTCTTAGTCACAATATCGTCTTCCTTACGTATACGTGACAAAGGATTTAGGGTCCCAAGTTAACTTTAAAAGTTTAGGATGTGGATATGGCATTCTCTCTTATGCTACACCAAATACAGTAAATGGATATGAAACTCTCAGGGTACATCAAAGTACTCGGAAAAGCAAAATTCGTACATATTAGCTTGCTAGGTCTAGGTGCTAGGTGGTTAAGGGCAATGGCGCTGTTTATACATGTTGTGTATTTGTAGTTATTACACAACATAATGAAATCAGGCTTTTTAGTGTAATTTTTAAAGAAAAAATAAAATAAAATATAAATTAAAATATAGTATAAAATAAAATATTATAATAATTGCCTTTAATGAAAATTAAAAATTTGTTTAACTTTTGATAGGTTTATATCTAAAACGTATGAATTTTTGAATAGTTTTATGTACTAAAGGTTTCATGATTATGTTATCTTAAAAAAGAAAGAAAACATATAGGCCACTTCATATTTCCTGAAGAGCTTTGTAACAAACATCTTACAAAAACTAATTGGTGTACCTAATACATACCTAGTGCATACGAGTAACCATAATATTGAGTTTTGGCCTCAAAATTCTCTGGCTACATATACCTTTAACATGGAAAATCACGTAACATACATTCCCATTTGAAACTTTTGTACAAAAGAGATGACCCCCACCCCCCCAAAGTGAGTCGTTTTGGGCAATATTTTCTGGGTTGATACATTTTGTACTAAATTCTACGTCAAAAATGCGGTTATCTGTTGAAACGAACTTTGCAGCGTAGTTTTTTTGGCGCTAAAGATTATACACGGGTGGTCTGAAATACCCTTTATAAAACTTAAACTATCATATAGGTATTTCAAAAGCTTAAATTTTACTAATCCATAAACTTATTTGTACAAATTAATATAAAACATTAAAACTTTGTAAATAACACCGTTTAATAATAATATCACAATTTTTATATAAATTCACTAGCTAATGGTTGTGACAACACAAATTAATAATTAACTTTTTTAAACTAAAGTAATAAATATGTTTCAGAATAAAATAAAAAAGAACTAATATTAAACACTTATGCAAATTGCCTTATATAATACTGTGAATCCGTTATCTTACAGTCTTGTTGTATCGTATATAACATAGAGATATAGTTGTCGGTAAAACAGAGGTATTTACTATACCGTGAAGCTAGCAATGACTAAAATGAGGAAATATGTTATCTTTGCTTGCGAGTATCCACACTCTTAAGCAGAGAGTCTCCCTGGCCCTAGACAAACTCTTAATTGTTCAGTTCAAATTCAACGTTACTATAATAGTTTCAGTTCTACGTAACTTATTGTCTAGACGCCTTCAACATTTTTAAGTTGAAACTATTTTAATAAATAACTATTTCAAGTAAAACACGAACTATTTCAACTCCAAAATCCTCAAAATTAAGTATAAAATACTTAGTACAATCCATAGTCCGTACTTCCACCTAGCTATTTAAACTGAAACATTCTGATTGTGATTCATAAGTTTGCTGTGCATTAATTCAATCACAGTTACTAACGAAATACAAATTCAACTAAACTACATAAATTTTCATAAACAAAAAGTGACATTTACCTAGACCAAGTTCACAATTATTCATTAATGTAAAGAATATTTTGGGAATTATAAACGAGAGAAAAGTGCGATTTGCAAAGTTACGACTAAACACCTAGCTACTGAACAGTTCTTTGGAGTAAACTGGTGTTTCGACTCCTGTAATACGACGAGTAGGCATATAATATGGTCTAGCCTTGAGTCTATCTGCTTCTTGTGAGCTCTTGATTGCTGACCACTTAGCATTCTTCGTCGCATTTGATGAGAACTTTGAAAGACTTCATTGAAGTGACATGAGAAACGGGTAAGTATAAGTTATACTGAAGTAAATTTTTATAACTCAATTGCATTACTTAATTATCGATTTTAACTCCTGCAAGTACATGTAATTATTATAATTCTACTCCAAAGATTATCTACATGAATCACTAAACTACTTTAAAAGTCCGATCAAATAGGTTTTAAAATTTAATCATATTTTTTTAACTAGACATAATAATAATAATAAAAGTATATAAGTATAAGTGTAATAAGGATATATTTTTTATCTCTTTGTTGATTGATGGGCAGGGTCATCGGCTTAAATATTTTATTAATAATTCCAGCTATTAGTATCAATGATATGTTGTTCAGTGTTATTTTGCATACTTTTTAAATAATAAAAAACAGTTGTCGATTGTAAAACTTAAATTATTTTTTTTTTTAAGAGAGCTTCCGTATGCTAAAGTGTAGGAGTATCATTATATTGCTGGTCTGTAGGGGCGGCTGTTTAGGTGGAAGACAGAACATGTTCCGATCCACCCACAGCTGGATAAGAGCCTCGGTTTTTCCAGTAAAATCCCTGATTTCATATCAATGGCACAGACTGTAAAAAGACCTCCTTAAATAAACACTGTGATATGGATATCTCGGGTTATTTTTGTTATTTTATGATCATATTTGTTTCTTATTGTTTTGTGTACAAGAATGTAGCTT
This sequence comes from Homalodisca vitripennis, assembly GCF_021130785.1. Taxonomy (NCBI): domain Eukaryota; kingdom Metazoa; phylum Arthropoda; class Insecta; order Hemiptera; family Cicadellidae; genus Homalodisca; species Homalodisca vitripennis. Next base: position 111,749 of record NW_025776579.1, read on the forward strand.
TGTCTATTTCTATTAGTATTTTTCTTTAATCGAATAATGTAATTTTTTATTTATTAATATCTTTAATAAAATGCCTATTTTATATTTCTTCAGAAACTGATAATTGTATCTGTCAACGCTGTTTAACAAGCTACAGAAGTGTTATAGTAAATATAATAAGTGGTAAAATTTATAAATTTTTATAATTCAAATGACATGAATTATAAATAATAACATTGTGTTAAATTATCGTAATCTTTATTTTTTTATTTCTATATCATTGTTTAATTATAATAATATTTAATAGCAAGAATAATCCTGTTACAAGTTTATTTGATCAATTCTTTGAACATTGTATAAAAATTGAAATCATGTACTTTTACAATATGTTGAAAAAGACAAAATATATAATATATGGTAGGTAAATTCTTTAAATCTGACCCCTTAACAGTAGATAGTTAGGATGAATAACAATATAAAAGTGACAATAAAATATGTAGTTCGGCCAGAATTGTAAGATGTCAACAACACGCTCGTTTAGAAAAACCTCGTCGGGGCTGATCTCGTAGCTGCGTGTCTAGAATATATTCCATAGCATATTTTGAAACTTTTGTTACCTCTTTCTTGAAGATTTTCCAGTTTTATATTCCTACAAAGTTTGTTTTAAGTATTTTATTTTGCTCAAAGTATTACATTAAATCATTAAAATACGAGTATTTAATTATTCAGTTGATTCTCATATATTTTAACAAAATATAAAACAAATTAAAGTCCAATGAAATAATTCCTGAAAAACAATTTAATACTACAAACGGTTATTATGTGATAAACTATCATTTTAGTTTATATAAGGCTAAAGTGAATTATACATATTTATTTTTCAAATTTGTTTTTATCAATATATTTCATACCGTTTGGTTGATGGTGAGTTTTCAATGGGGGATCACTCTTACTATAAAACCAATTTTTAAAACTAAAAATGAAAATGAAATTAGAAAATATAAATTGAGTGAATTATAATTAAAGCCTTAAATAACCATTAATTTATAACCACAAAGTTATTCAGAAAAACGTTTTTAAACGACAAGCGCTCTTAAATAAAGGAATTTTTAGTTATATATTTAAGAACTATATTGATTTTGAGATCACACGGTAATAGGTCATACGTCCGTCTATTTGTCTGTATGCCCGCCTGTTATTCCTTGTAGATGTTTGTAGATTCCCTTGTACGTAGATTATTCGTGATCCAAGGAAGGACCTTACTGGTTATTGACATTTAGGTAAAAATATCAAATAGTCCGTCTTTCCGTTGGTCTGTCCGTTTACCGGTCTGAATAACAACACAGAAAGGTCATATAGACTTAAAAACACGGGTTCCTCTCTTGTCCTAAGGGAATCAAAAGGGAAAGAGCAGTCTGCGCGCACGTGTGTTAGTTCTGAATACACTGTTATTCGATTTAGCTCGGTTTTATTCCTATTTCTTCTAAACTGATACAAATTTACTAAGTATCAATAACACTTTTATAATAATATTGAAATAAAAAATATTTTTAAGACTGGAAATGCTTAGGTCATCTGTCATCATTCATTCATAGCTACTATCCTGAACAAAAAATTTACAACTATTATATTTACGATCAAAAGTCCACACACCGCCTGTATGAGTATCCCTGCGTGCCTTAGAGTGACCAGTCAATCAAGGAATGTTCCTGCCCTACCTAGCAAGAGAGTGACGTTGTATCTTATGGGGTTCTAAACCCTTTCTTGCCCTTGCTGTTGAATATTAACTGTTGGACATTCCACTACGACCGTATAAAGATTGGGGTTATCTGTGATAAAACAATGAATACAATTCAAGGATGAAATTGTAATCAACTCTCCAAGTCGTTATAAAATATTTTTGATTAGTATGCCTGATCTACACTTAACCAGTGAACACCAACTATATTAAAAATTAAAACCAATGTAGCCCAAAACGCTACAGGCGAAACTACCTTCGGCAGAGCACTAGTTTATCGTGTTAGTCGTTACTGTCCACTAGAGTACTGTCAACGATTGGTGTCCATATCAGTTCAATATATCGTGAAAGCTCATCTTTCCGAACATAAGGACCTGTCTAAGGTCCCTAACTAGATGGATTAGGAATAGGGCTTCCACTAAATTATATTTTTAAAAGTAAAATTAAAACTAACTTAGATTAAACTATTAGCTAAATTAAAAATAAGAAACTGTTTAAACAGGTAAAACGTTTAACACTACTACAATCACGTAAAATTTGTTTTATCTAGCTTAAAAGGCGGTTCAAGCTAAAAACATGTTATGTCTTCCAAAAGATCAATATAAAGGGTAGTCCCAAAGTAGGAGAAACTTTTTCAGCTATTCTCTAGCCTAACTCTAGGAAAATGCAGCCTACATCGCTGACTGACGTATCATTCAGCAACCTCAGAATGAAGTCTCTCACAGGTACTGCGGCTACAGTAGAGACAAGACTTATTGGACCATGCAGCGTGTCAGCATCCTGCAGAAGACCTCAATAGGAAGCAGGAGAGCAGCCTCGCGATAAGTGGAACACTTGGTCAAAACGTGAGTAGATGCACCTTACTGCAGTGCTCGGCAACTTTAGAACCCTTTCCGTGGCTACTCTCACATAGAGGGTAGCGGTAGTAAAATCTGACAAAATGACAGACTGCATGTGGTGAACTTTGGCGGGTTTCAGTAACAGGTTTCTGAGCCTATAGAGTCCCCTAAGCGTTCCAAACGATTGATGAATGGCGTGGGCAACGTAATCAGAAAATATGAGCTCTTGGTTAAGCACTATGCCCAGCGTTTTGCCCATTTCACAAACTACCAGGGTCTGGCCTTCAGGCATCACCTGCACCTTACGTTGACTGAGGCATTGTTCTTGTGGAGATATATGCAGAAATTAACATTTGCTAATGTTTAACTTAAACTAATGATGACAGACCATGTAATGATCTTGTCCAGATCAGAAATTATACCAGCGACCACACGTTTTATATTACAAATTGTATATGAAATATATAACAGACATTCGTTTGCATATAGATTGGCTGTGCAACATTTTACACATATAGGTAGATTATATGAACACGCCGCTTATGAAGAGGCAAGGAAGTCTCACTCTATACCTTTGTGATCTGCTGCCGTTCACTCAGACATGACAATGTTATCTCCAAATCCATAATAAATCACTTTTATGTCAGAAATTTGTGAAAGTAAGCAAGTCCTGGGAATAATCAAGCATGGTCAGCGAGCTATATCCCGTGTCTCTTGCACCATACAGGACAGCTCATAAATTTAAAAAGTGCAGTACATATGCAAAGCTACTCTGAATTTCAGATTGCGATTTCGGATATATATCTTTGTAATTAACATAACTTACGATCTGAAAAAAGTAATCTTTTCAAGAATTGCAATTTTCTTCATATTCTTCCTTGGACAAAGATCACATGTGAACCTAATTTCAAACCGCTAGAACATTCTTCTCAATAGTTATCGTACAGACGGAAGAACGGATGGACCGACGTAATGACGGGCGTACGACAACACAATATTGCAATAAGGCCCTGTTGCCTTCTTAATAATATTTATATTTTTGGAGGAGTCTAATACGTACTTAAAAACTTCTGCGATTACAATCAAGAATATAATATTCCTCCATCAAATTTTATATTCCCTTAAGGCCTTTAAATAAAAGTTATTATTGGAGGCTTCCAATCTGTGATGTACGTAAATACTCTGGAAAGATCAAAACGTAGTAAGCGTGCAAATTTAATAAAACCCTTTGTTAAGAAGTAATGCGGCAAATTAGAGCCAATGTTGTTTGTTGCCGGAACATGCTCCAGACTTTCCCACGTGTGGCCAATTACATTTTTAATTACTTCTATACAGGTTTGCTGCTCTTACGTGATGTACTCTTATTTGTTTTCATTTAGTAAGGTTATGTTCGAGATTATGTATCATTTCATTTCAGTACTAGCATTATGTTTTTTCATGGTTTTTGATATCTTCACCAAGAGGTATTACCAATTTCAAGCTTTTTTATTGAGTACACTCAGAATAAACCGAGGTGAACAAACAAACAAACCAAGTAACAGTGTCACTACAACTCAAAAAATCACTACGATTAATCTATGGTTAAACGGTATGTTACCTAACAATACTTACCATCATCTCCAGGAAAACCGTGTACGAGATTTTAACATTTATTTGCAGTGGCTTAGTGTACTGTAAAGTAAATTTGTAATTGGAATAATATTAAAGAGGAGTTACAGCTAGCGCAAGTTAAATCATTCGTTGACTGCAGTCTGGATTTCTCAACTCTTCTTTAAATCCGGAACTCTCAACTAAGGAACTGCAGCTTTAGACTAAACTTCAAACTGGTAAATCTAAATTATATACTTATTGCTTTGGTCTTAGCTATTTTTATTAACAGTAAAAATACTGTATAACGTTCAGCTGCAAAGTAGTGAGCGTATTGTTCTGTCTATTGCAAATGACATTATCAATCCATATAAAACAAGTACTGTGGATAGTCCACAAGCAAGTGTAAGTATTAACTTCCAACAGGTGAATTATGCTGTGATCATCTTAGCATTACTTCTTACTTATTTAAGTCAATGACTTTCGAATAAAAAAATTACAAATTATAATGATTACCATATAAACTTTTATCTTTCTGGAGTGCGTTAAAAAGCACAGCAAGATACGATTATGTATTGGAAATAGTAAAACTCGGTGTATACTATATTAAAAAGTTAAGAATTCTAAAAGTGTTGACACATGAAATTGATGAATACGACTATTATATAATATTCCCGTTAAAGAAAATTACAAATTAAATTTTGAATTAGTCAAGGTATATCTTTATCGGAAAATTGTAAATGACAATGACAAATTATTAAAATTCGTTAAAGATACATCTCATTCTGGATTAAACGAGAACGAGGCTTTTATCCAGCTGTGGGAGAATCTGAATGTATTCTCACTTCAACTCATCCCCCCCCCCCCCATGATTAGCAGCTTACAGTAGTAATACTCTTACAGTAGTGCAAAATCAATAAAACTTTGTTTTATTTCTTTCATCTGCGACCAAACGTCACTCTCGGAAACCACGAAAATTTACGGATGGTATCAACTTATATACGAAATGTACTAAAAGTACGCATACGAAAAATGTATTAAAATATTTCTTATGATTAAGATCATAAAAATTTTTAAGATTTTTATGTTGTATTTTCTGATTGTTACAGGGTGATTCAATTGCAGGTCGCCCCACTCACACTAATACACACACGACACATACACTACTGTAGGTAACGCATTGCTTTATTTAAAAGTCAATTTGGCTTAGCTCTTTCAGAATGGCACTCTAATATTATTTGGTTGAGTACATGTTTATATGAGAATGGTTTATAATTTTAATTTAATTACAATTACTCATCGGAATTATTAGTTCATGAGTTGTATTAATTGTATCTTTTCATCTTAATAGTTCATCGCCTTAGATAGACTTGACGGTTAGTATTGTACTTCTTTAAAGGTTGACTGCCCCGCCGAATTTTTTTGCCCAACGCTTGACTGCCATGAGGTACCATATATGGTACTCATCTATATGCAGCAGCAGGCCATGAGTACCAGAAATGGTACTCACTCTATCCCAATGAAGGGTTGAAAAAAAATTAAATTTTCGTACCAATGATCATGATTTTAATTTAAAAACTTATCAAGTCGATTATATACATACCAAATTACATGTCCCTAGTCTTAGCAAACCTTTTTTTTATTTCGTTGGCATTCATGGTAATCTAATAATTAGCTGTTTTGATCATTACATTGTTTTGTGTGTTGGTTGAGAAAGGTTCTTTATAACCTCAATGTTAGTTTGCTACTGCCAGTGAAGTGTGAATGAGTGCATTTATATAGTATAAAAAATATGGCAGGTGACGATGATTACATATTACAAATGTTAAATGACAGTATGAGAAGTAGTGAACGGGGTTTCAATTACGATAGTGATACTGTTCTTGAAGTATTTGACGATAATACTGATGAAGACCCAGACTTTGTTGTAAGTGATGTTGATGAAGTTAGTAATAGTGAAGAAATTAATAACCCACAACCATCTACATCAAAAAGAGTTAGATTTAGTTCAAGTACACCTTCCAAGCGCAGACCTACACTACAAACAAATACGAGGCCTCGGCGTTTATTTAATGAAATTATATCTGACCTGTCAGCTTCAGACAATAATGAAAATCCTATACTACAACCTTCTAACAGAGTATCTAATTGGAAGTCTGTGGATGAGACTTTTAACATGTACCCTACCATCCAAACAATGAGCCTGTAGGTATTAATCCAGACCTTGCTGTGCGAACCTATTGACTTTTTTAATTTGTTTTTAAACAGTGAAGTTGTTGGTTTACTAGTGGAAAAAACTAACCGTTATGCACAGCAGATTATACAAAGTATTCCTCATAGCCCCCATGGTAGGCTTGGGAAATGGATTGAATGTACAGTTAGCGAAATGAGGCAGTTTTTCGGAATTGTTATGTACGTGGGTTTAAATGTATTACCTACAATAGCTCATTACTGGAGAAACGACACGTTATATAATTCAGTATTATCTAAAGTCATGTCTAGAAATAGGTTTGAGCTCATTCTAAGAGTTCTACTACACTGTGCTAACAATGAAGAACACATTCCAGGGAGTAGGCTTTACAAAATAGAAAAAACTTGTTTCCCTATTGAATGATAGTTTCAAATTATTAGCTATACCTACAGAGAAACTGTGTGTTGATGAGTCAGTTGTACCATTTCTTGGACGGTTAATTTTCAAACAATACTTAAAGAACAAAAGGCACCGTTATGGAATTAAGATATTTAAGTTGTGTGCAGAAGGTGGTTATTGTGTAATTTATAAGATATACAGTGGGAAGGAGCAAGATCAAAGAGCTACAAATCTTTCTGCCAAGGTAGTTTTGAACTAGTAGAGCCTTACTTGGATTTTGGAAAGGACAATTAATACCGATAATTGGTACACTAGTGTTCCTTTAGCTGAATGGTTAGGCAAAAGAAACACCCATTTAGTGGGCACACTAAATAAGAAAAGGAAAGAACACCCTAAAGATATTATGAATGCGAAACTAAAGAAAGGGGATATTGCAGCTCTAAAAAATGAAAACAATGTGATAGTGTGTTAAAATGGAAGGATAAAAGAGATGTAACAAATGCTTACAACAAAACAGGGCACCGAATCTAAGACAATAAATGTGAAAGGAGGGAAACAGAAGAGTAAACCTGAAGCTGTGATTGAATATAACACTGCCAAAGCATTTATTGATTATGGAGACCAAATAGCAGCCTATTCATCACCTCTAAGGCGCAGCGTAAAATGGTACAGAAAGATTGTATTTGACATGATCCTCAGTACATCAGTTGTTAATTCTCTCCACATATTCAAGAGTGTAACAGGTAAAAAATTAAAAATTACAGAATTTAAAGAAAATTTAGTCATTGCACTATTTAAAAAAACTGATAACATACCTCAAGAAATCACTATTAATCAAATTGGAAAGGCAACATATAAGAAACAAGTGTACCAAGTGTTATACAAAACTCGCTCAAGAAAGAAGCAGCACAGGCGAAAACTAAAAAGGTTTACACTAATGCCTTAATTGCAAACTGTACTTCCGCTCAGAATGTTTCTTTTCTTTTCATAAAGTGAACATCAAGCGGTAAATTAGTACCAAAACATTGCCAAATAGGCCTTTTCTGTGAACAATTTTGTGTGTGTTTACTCTTAATAATAATAATAAATATTTACTTTGTATCATAAATTATTTTTTATTTTATGAATCCTGACATTTATTTTATTTTACAAACGGTAAGATTTTGGAGGAAAAATTATGTGTTAGCTTACTATGGATTAGTTTTAAAATGATTACAAAACTTTTAATAACATACAGTTGCAGCCACAGGCCATGAGTACCATAAATGGTACTCAGAAAAACCAGTATTATATTTGTTTAAATAATATATAAAAGTTTATTTTATAGGTCTATAAAGGGGAAAAATTCAATATTTTTGTTTTTTTATTCAAAAAAAATTGTGGCCTCAGGGAGATGATCATCAATAAACATGTGGCAGTCAGGCCTAGGGCCATGAGTACCACATATGGTACTCATGGCAGTCAACCTGTTAAACAAATCTGGTGACTGCAACAATATAATATTACGACATGCAAAGTAATATTTAAATTTCAGTGTCCCCATTTGCAATGAAATGTTGTGAAATATACTAAGAAGTTTAGATCTCTAGAACCCTTGTTTGGACCATCGTCGTATCTAATTATAAAAGGTCGATAAATCTCATAACTGCGTGTAAAGAATATATCTTTTACAATTCTGACGCTTTCTTGTTGCTTTTGATCAGAACCGTCAAATATTCTATCAAGTTCAGTGTTATTTACGGAGATACCTTCTAAAGGTCTGACAAAATATATGTTGTACCTAAAGATGCTTATTATTCGGAGATACTAACTTACTAATGCTCTGATCATATATCTAGTGTAAGTAAGTATATTGTTTCACGATTATTTCTTGAAATTGCATTGTTTTAAGCTCTGTCCATGGTATTGAGGAGTCTTTCTTGTGATATAGATCAAATAGATGCATTTCAAATTGAGGTGCATATTAACCAGTAGAATTTTGCTGAGCGTTATCGAAACTTTAGTTAATCTTATGGGTAAATTAAAAGGTAACGAGAAATTTAATAATAAATCATTCGTAAGTAAAACATCCCTTAGTTTGGTCACCCAATTTAAATGGTTATAAACGCAGCGTTACTCACACTGTCCTGAATCATAGCAACGGATAAATAATGTTCTAAAATGAAGCTTGGGTTATTATCGATGGTTGGAGATTCCTAAAAGAAATTGTAGAAATGATTATTAGAAAGAAATAGTAACTATGTCATAATTAAAAGGTTAAATTATCACTAAATCATATATTCATAAAATGAGGTTTAATCAGATAAGCTGTTGTACCGCAAATGCAATATACATGCAATATAAAAATCACTATCACGGGTTTACCATTAGAAGAAACAAAAGTCAATGTGACTGTTAAGTAATAATAGTTAAACTGAAAACATGATTTGGTAGCAGTTCAAATATGCATTACAGGGAACCAATCCGAATGTAAATAATTAATCTATATTTAAGTAGCGGCGCGGCTCGGTTATTATTTAACAGAACTACATGAAAATTCATCTAAAACGTTCCAAAATAATAAACGTTTTGCCCAATTCTAACCTAAAACCTTGCAATGTCCTCTTTTAATAGGTAAATAAATACCCTAACAACAAGTCTATTATACACAAAAACTTTTATCACTATAAATAAATCACCAAATATTTAGAATTTATGAATGCCTGTTATGAGTTTGCTAATGACGGAACTAAAAACTTGTAATATAGGACTTTTAAAAATTAAAAAAGGTTAATTTTTTTATTTGTGAACTCATGACTTTTTTAACTCATGCTATTATAACTCCAATAAACAAAATTAAATACACATAACAAGGACTACGATCGAGGAAGAAAATAATATATTTTGATTTACCATTCGGAGTGGTGCCAAGCTGGACCCTTAGGTTCTTTCTTCGGAGACTCAGATTTTAAGGTTTGGTTAGAATTCCAGATTTCTGCTGACGAGTAGGTTGAATTGCACTAACTGTTGTAACCTCTCACTGGGAGACAGCAATGCACATATAAGTCCACGTTATATCAAGCCACTAAGACCACAGATCAAACAATTTAAAAATTGGATTTCATGAAGACGACTGTATTACGACGTATGCTTTGTTAAGTAAAACAGTCTTTCACCCTAGATCAATCAGACCGATTTATGTTTCCGAATAATTTACTGCAAATAATTTATACTCTGTTACTTGTTGTATAGGAAATAATAAATTTATACGTTTAGAAACCCGTTATAGTCCAGAGGAAATAAATGTAAACATAAAAAATTACATTTAATAAAGCCATCTGTTGTAAAATGGTTCAATTAAAATCTCTGTGGCAAAGCTGACAAAATTTTTAAAAGGGTATTGGTGAAACATTTTATATCCAGGAACTATTTGTAATTATTACCAACATTTCCTTGAATACATTATAATCCAAAAAGAAATGTCGTTAACATAATTTGATGAGCTAGCTTCTTGTTTTCTTAAAATTATAATCTTCTGTAGTTTCATCAGGGTGGGACTTGCAGGTATTTAATCGGTCCATTTTAAATTAAAACTATTTTTTTTCCTCACCATTATCAGAATACCTTGCCATTTGTCGTCTTTCTCTTGTTGGAACATGTGAAAAATATGCCCTGTCCTTTCAATTTTAAAATTATTAGACATTTAGTACATATTATTAATTGAAATAAAACTTACACTAAATTTGTATTATATTATATCAGTAGATTTACAATCGATGTCGATTATTACGGTTACCTGTGATTAGCCCAGAATTTTCATGTGTGAATTTTCCAAAATTCTGCAAACTTACATGTTCCACTTTTGTATTTTTACATGGACCACATCCATTTCTTTTATTGTTGGTTTATATATGCAAGGTACGAGTACGCTGCACCACGTGTTGTGTAATAGACTTCGCTAAAGTTCCATGCTAAATGTTAATCATATAGCTCATTTCGTTATCGTCATGCTGTCATACAGATAAATGAAACAGTATGGAAAACTTAACATCCTCACAGTCGGCATAAACGTAATTGTTTCAGCCCACTGAGTGCTTCAATGACGCTCAACCAAATTCTACAGTTGAACATACACAATCATAGAACTTAAATTTTTCTATGTAGAAATCAAGTATCCTGAACATTTTATAGGCTGAAGATGATATTTAATGAGATAGCATGCTAAATTATACATTCAATTTTTTGTTTCTTGAGTTAGGTTAAAAACCTGTGTTTTAATAATTAGTTCTAGTGAGGTAAGCAGTTGTACTACAACGCAAGAGTGCGCTGAAATGATGCGTTGTTAATCTTTACGGTACTGTTATTTTCTTTTTATTGATGAATACTGTATATATTCTCATTTTATTGTGCTCAGCTTTCTTACTACTTTTGATTTGTTTCGTTAAATATCGTTAAAGTACTCTTTGCCAATCCAAGCTTTTTAATGAAAATTTCATTTTCGTGTAGGAGATTGGAATAAAGAATGGTTTTCAAATGGGGATCATTAACAAAGCAGTCAATATATAATTATAATATACATTTAATTATATGTTGAAGAAAATTGAAGCAGCAAAACGTTTAAATTTTAAAACAAGGTATCTATGTTATGAAAACCTTTATAAAACTAAGGTCTTCATAAATGATACATTTAGAGAATCTTCATAAGACATTATAATATGACAGAATATTATATTATCAAACTTTGATGATTAGTACACAATAAAAATATTTACCTTATGTTTTATATGAATAATTACAAAAATGTATCGTCATGTGTTATATAAAAGAACAATTTATTAAAGTTTTGGTTAATTTATTATTATTAGAAAGACAACAAGGGTGTGTTATTGAGGGATAATGCAGCTCCTGTCTGTCACTTTTGCTAGTACTCTCTATTTGTCCAGTACAAACCATTCTATTGGATCTGTTTAGTAAAGATCAAACATCTTTATGGGTCTAGTATTAGCATAACAAACATGAGGGGTAGAATAAAAATGAAAAGAATTCACACTTGCTTTGTTGTAGCTATAATGTATTTGTTTGTTTTTTTCATTATATTACGAGTATATACGTTACATTAATACATACTAACATTGAGAATTTCATGTTCTCAATATGTTGTATTTTCCATACAACGATTTTTCACTACATATTTTTTAATTAGGCTACACCCATTTGGTGATCATTTCCTGTTTTTGTATAGATGTGTAATCTTTATTTCCATGAGGAAATAAATATGCATTCTATTATTAACTATCTTATTGTAAAGATGTAGATGTGCTCTCTTGAGAAGTTATATAACTGTAACTTAAGCCTTACGATTGGTCTATTCTTAACAAACAATAATTATTCATCGTTACCGTGAAAACAACATTTTAAAACCTAACACCTTTGAAAATTTGTTTAGTACAGTATCATCGTGAGTAGTTTTGTTTCAAGTTAATACGGACAAAGTTAATATTCAGTCTTCTTCCAGCCTTTGACCCGAACAACACCTCTGTCGTTTTGACTGGGATATCCTTCAAATGGATAAGTCATAACAACACAATTTACATTAGATACAATTTTAGTAGATGTTGCCTTGCTTGTACGGTTGCATATTTTGTCTGAATATTTGTGTTAAAAAATTAATCCTTGAGTTTAGATTGTAGCAACTCATGGCTTTGACTTATTTACCTGTAGAACACTATAAGTATTATCAACTAATTGTTTTACTGTATATTTAGCTATATCTAATTATTTTACATACATGTTCATTATTAACATTACCGCTGAGGCAGTACAGTTGATTAAATATGTGCTTATATTAAAAACACAACTTACCACTCTTCAACGAAGTTATACACTCCATTACTTTGCATTGATCACAATCAACATGTATTTGAATTTCCTTAAAAGTTCTTAATTTTTGATTTCTAGACTAAGCGAAATTGTGTATAGGTCCAAGACACACACAAAGGAAGATAAAAACGTTGCGAGTTGTAATGTAATAATAAACATATTTATTTGTTAAATTGGTGCCGCCATTGTTTGTTTGCCAGAAACTCTCCTAAAGTTTCTCCCTTATAATATTATTTTGAAAAGTATTTCTTAACTTGTTTATTTAGGTGGTGTACGTCCAGTAATCCAGAGCTAATTGTTATAAATCATGTACTGGGTTCTTTAAATGTATGGAAAAGTTTATCTTAGAAAAGTATCGTCAGTTTTGGGAGTTGTAGTGGTGATCAAAGCATAAATGTATCAATAGACTTAAAAATATAGATCAATAAATGTTTTTCTAAAATTATATTTCATACGCATTACACACTAAAACAGAGCCTCAGACATTTTAACTAACGATTTTCTCTCCCTTTTAATTGCCTGACAGTGATTGAAATATTACCTCAATGTCAGTATTAAGTATAAAAATCCAGGAAAATGTTTAAGAAAAAATATCAGCTTGATACTTTGTTTTCCTTTCAATGCTGTATCATTTTGATTCTTCCAAACGTAGCGTTATTGAAAATCGATCCAGGTCAACCAGTAAACTCGATTTAATTGTGTCATTTATAAGCTTTATATGAACACACGTAGGTCAAACTGGGCTGTAACTATACTTTACTATCTGATTCTACTAGACAATGTTGTAAGATCTGTACTAGATGTTTATATTTAAACACATTAATCTTAGTTCTTTAATATCTGTATTAAATCTAAATATAAAAAAAATAATGGTGGAATTACATTAGTACGAGAAAAGCTATCCGCTAATAGTGATCCACGACTTGACTCCCGAGGCTCTGATAGCGTACTGACAAGGTTAGCTTAGGTGCATTTACTGGTTAAGTTTTCAAGTCTCCTGTGATATCAGCACACACAATTTCGTTTTTCTACTGCTGTAACTTAAATAAATATTCGACCACAAGTCGTTTCTCGTTATGTCTCCTTTGACGTCATCAATGTATTGCCTCAGTTTGTTTCTTCATAAACACTTCCAGGGTGTTGGTAAAGGTAGTACCTGTGTCCGCTACCTGTGGTCGTGGGCTAACTTCCAACACAGTATCAGTGAGAACAGGACGGAAATTATTAATGGAGGATATTATTAAGAATATGTAATAAAATAAAGATTCCATGATGTTAGTAAATCTATGAATTCCGTTGGTATAAACTTTCTATAGAAACTAAATTATAACGGTATTAATATTTAGTAATTTTTAACCGTCGTGAACTTAATTTTTATGAAAAGGTAAATCCAATGTTTAGTATTGGCCTTAAAGTTTTAAATGTGGTAAACGTAGAAGTCATATCATATCAGATCCTAATATTAAATCAAACTTATTATTAATAATATTGACACACACTCTTTCAAGTCAGCACATTGTGCACTTGATAGATTGGGTGCAATTAGGAGTGTAATTCAAGATCATTTGAACAAAATATGGAGTAACCTCTATATTTATATTACTTAAAATTGAACCGAGAATAGAATATATTTCATTTTAATATCAACCGTTTGTGTCAAATAAAAATATTTTTCTTTCTTGTTATAATTTAATTGCACTACAAGTATAATTAAAAACTTATGTAATCTGAAAACATTAAACGCTTTTATCATGTATTAATACGGTAAAGTGCAATACGTCTGTGGTAGATTGCAGCACAAGTGACGTAAGCTAAATATCTCAATTAACCAATCTAATAAGGGAGGGGAGTATTACATGGTAGAAGGGTGACGACCTGCCCAAGGACTGGCCCTAGTACCATGGAATGCTCTAACCTGGGTACGCATAACAGTTTACTCCAGCCATTGCTGTTGGATCTAGTAACAGTAATGAATGCACGGCTACTGTTATAAGCACAGGCAGTCCCAATCCCTGCCAAGGATGGTTATTAGAAGTTTTATAAGTTACTTTTTAATGGATCTCATATACATTTTCTTCTTTACATATTTTCCACTAAAATATTATCCATGCTAAGTATTAGTTAAATAATTTACTCATTATATTTTTTTATTAATATGAAATCATGTTTCAGCATGCTATATTTCTTATCCTCAATGCGAGATGACACAGTACCGTAAGTATTTGGGACATTTCAGGTGTAAATTTAATGCCATTCTGAAACTACAGTTTTAGTAAAATCTCAAGACTGCTATTAGACTCTTTTATAAGGTATTATAAATAAATCAGCCTACTAATTAATGTCATATTTGTGATTAGAGTGTTTTGTTCTGATTATTTGCAGGTGGCATCGGTCCTGCGTTGGCTTGACGTCCCCTCTTTGACATTATCACGTAACACTTCCCCACGTGTGTTGCAGAACACACAAAGTATGAGTGATGAATGAATGGAAAAGTGTGAAAGTAGGCGTGCGTGTAGAACTACATTTAACTAGAACAATAATTCTCCACTACACAACATATTAAGGTAACTAAATTTATGAGTTTAATATAATGCGCGTACTTAAGTTTACATATTTGTTCCATGAATATAGTTAGTATTAAACCTATTTATTTAATTAACTTATATTTCTATAATTATATTGGTTTTGGTAAATTTATGGTTTACCATGATACACTATTACATGCTGTCTTTTCTGATTGTTACAGGGTGATGCGGCCAATGCGGCAGGAAGTCGCCCCACTCACACTAATATACACACGACACATACACTAGGTAATGTATTGTTCTACTTAAAATATTTAAACTAATTTGGTTAAAATTGTTGTTTCAGAATGGCATACTTGTATTAATTGGTTTAGTATATGTTAACATGATAATAGTTAATAGTCTTAATATAATTAAAATTACTCATGATAGTAGTAATAATGTAATAAATTAGATTATAATATAAATGTGAATCACTACCATAAATGAATCGCATAGTCACCCAAACTCCACTATTAGATAAGTAACCTGTTTGGTTTAACTTGTTCCCTATTAACTTAGTACACCTAAAAGTGTGTGTGCGTTTGCAAATTTGTTACTATAAATCATAGGGATCCGGAAAGTTAAATCACGATAGAAAGTATGCTATATATATTTTATTATTATGAAATAAACTTTTAATTTCATTTACTAAAAATTTAGTTTGAACTAAATTTGGAATTTTTGCACAATTTCTAATTTACGATGCTGTCTGCATTTTTAACATGTGTAGCACTTGACTCTTCGATAGCACATAGTGTTATATCTTATTATAGGTGTAATACATTTATGGTAAATTATTCAAGAGCCTTAAAATATATTAGCATAATCAACAAAGGTGAAATTTATTTATATATATATATATATATATATATATATATATATATATATATATATATATATATATATTCATCCTAATATGGTTAACCGATTGAGATGTATTAATTAAATTTTGAGCTACAAATTACATTATATATTATTGCGATATATAATTACATACGATATATAATTAGATAATAATAGATAATTACGATATATATATATATATATATATATATATATATATATATATCGACAATAATATTACAAAATATTCAGAGATTTGTGCAGATGAGTGAAGGACAAAGATAAGGGGACACAAAAGAAATTACGACTTTTATGTGAAAAAACATGCACCTTTGTCGTCTTATTTTATTCATTTTAATGATTTATATTAACAATTAATTAGGGTTTATTAAATTGGAAAGAAGTTACCTCATGTTTTATTTGCTAAACAAGTGGATTGCATTTGTTGTTGATGAATGCATATTATCTGTTTATTCTTAATTTTTAATTCTAAGATCATTAATTTTGTTTTAACAATGCTTGAGATAATTTTTTTATAAAATATAACATATTCATTAGGTACAGTAAATATAAATTGCATTTACTGCATTTTACTTTTATCTTCGAGAAGGAATTTTTAAATAACCTAATTGTTTATTTTGTTTGCCGTGACATTAAAGCAAAATTTGTTGCAAAAAGTTAGATTATTTCCCTTTAATTAAAATTTTAAATTAAGCATTTGATAGTGAGACCCTAGGATCGGCAAAGTATCGTGCCTATAAAGGATACAAACAAACTTATACAAGAAATATGTGCAATGTTATTCATCTAAAATATGCGCAATGGACAGATTTATTATCGTGAATATAAAGGTTCTATAAATATTGATTTTAAAAATTCTATAAATATTAATTAAAAATGTTTTCTCAATATGCGCAAATTTAAATATTCTACAAAGTTCTTTATTTTTTAAGTTCAATTCAGAGTCTAAATACTCGGTAGTTTCGTATGTGGAGGTTTAACTTTCTTTAGTATCAAACGAATTTGTGCTGGAAGATAATTGACCTGGGGGAAATTAAACAGAATCCATCGCTGAGTAAATTAATAATTTAAAATTAAAACACGATATATTAACAGAGGCTCAGAGAATTTTAAGTAGATTTTAAATCGTTTTAAAGTGCAAACCTCAAGTATACATTAGTATAAATTAAATTTTATATTTTTTTACATTCCCAAGAAGCTTGTGATGTAATCAAAATTTTTTTTGGGTATTTAAATGCCTCAGTATTACTTCTATTAACTAACAAACTTTAATCGTATAATTAACCTGAGTACTCTTGTTATTGAGTGTTGAAGCCATTCTTATTCTTATCATTACGGGTAATGAATGATGCACGACTGTATTATTTAACAATATATTTTTGTATTTTGTTTATTTCAGAATGTGATTCATTAGTAAATGATTTGAGGGATTACAAACACCTTGCATTTATTACATAACATTTATCAAACTTTTTTTGTATAAATAATTGTTTTATTGAGCAAATTCAGGTAATATTTTTATCATCCATTGTTTCAAACCGTGGTTACTAAACTACCTTTAAAACGAGGTAACTGATTTTCCTACGACATATTGCCGCCTATAAACCTGCCTCGGACCAGCAACAGGGTAAGGGATAAGAGATGTGCCACCTTTATGAGTTGTTTTTAAAAACCCAACGCTTAAAAAACTGCGAATTACCGACACGGTGAAATATATTGTCAACAATATTTTTGGAAATATCACTAATGATAAAGCTTTATAATGTTTTGTTATGTCAATAATTACTCCTGATCAAAAACTCAAAACTTTATTGCAGGTGTAAGATTAAATTCATCTGCAGAATGACAGAGTGTCACAATTATGATGGATGTTACTATCCATATCTAGAATACAAGACGCCAAAACCCAATTTGAAACAATTTGAGTGCATATCTCAAGTATTATCTAAAATAAAAGATTCAGCTAAATTAGTGTTTGAGTATTTCATAAATAGAGAGTAGGACTACTCATTTGTGTTTTCTATGTGTTTTATATTAGGAATGAAGATTATTCGTGAGGTGGAAAAGACATGTTCTACAGATTAACCTACTAAAAACACTTTATGTGATACTTAGTTCTGAAACTTAGTAGCTCAGTAAAATAAGGCAAAATAAGGATGCACTCTCGGAATGAACGATAATAAGCTAAACATTTGCATACGTCCTTTATTTTCATAATTAATATCTATAAATATGGTAATTAAATAATAAATAATAATAAAAATGCAATAATAATGATAATAATAATAACAATAATTATAGTATTAATAATAACAGTAAAAGTTATTTAGCGTAAGGGAAACGAGATATTTGCAAAAGAACCTATTTTCGTGATCTTTGACCTTAAATATCTTAAGTCGCGTTACACGCGATTATATGAGACTTTCGAGGTAAGTTTTATACATCAAAATGAAGATGTATGCAAATTTTTAGCTTATTATCTTTCATTCCGAGGTTACATCCTTGTTTTTCCGAACTATAGCTTTATCAACGTTATTATAAAAAATATTAATTTTTCTAATGTACAGGTAAATGTGTAATTATGTTTTTTTCTAAGAGCAGCCCGCAACATAATATTTTGATGATATCCTGGTGCGGTGTTGCCTTATCTCTGTTGACGTTCAGCTGTTCCCTCTATGTCGTGACTATATAGGTACTACTGCGTGTTGTCTGAAAAAAACCTAACATTCATATGTTTGTTAATGTATTCATACAATGATGTATGTTTACAGTAACAAATGTTGTGACGAGTCATTAAAACTCACAATAGTGTTAGGCGAGGATTATAAGGGCAGAATATAACGTTACAACCAAGATTAGGTTATTTAAGAGTAGCCAACTCTATAATTGCAAAAGTGTTTGTAAGAGCAATGTTTTATACATTTTTATGTTGTGTCCTAGTGACCAAAGGTAAATAGAAAATAAAAGTGTTATTAGGATTTAGAATGATAAAACATTGTAGATGCTATAAGTTTAGACTTAAATCTTAACTTAATTTCCCCAATAATATAAATTTGAAATGGAAAATGTGAAAAGTACCATTGATAAAAACATTTTACTTTTATATGTCATATATATTTATCTTGTGCAATGCTGAATCTAGTAACTAAGCATACAACTGCTGATCTCAGGCTTTAATCTAATAACCTAGTGCTAATAAACTGTTATACTAAAGGTTGAGTTTCAACTTCGAGTAATTTATTACAAAACCAACTCCACCTATCATTGGGTTTTCTTATTATCTAGGAGTTATTGCCTGTTACCCTTAAATTTCTATCTGCGACTTTAATTTTCATCCTGTACACTTTGATTACTATGAATTCCTCTGATTTAAGTCAACTTGACTTAATATATATATATATATATATATATATATATATATATATATATATATATATATATATATATAAGTAGATATGAATATGCCGGTTCTAGACCACTTTTGGGACAGTCAGAAAATCAATGTAAAATACTGTCCATTGAACCATAAACAAATCTAATAAAATCTAACAGGAAAGCACGAATGTTAAATAACCGAATCTTTAGCTGTTTTACTGTTCAATGTTTGCTTCTACATTTATAAGCTGTTTTAATGAAAAAATCAAAAAATTTTAATAAAAAAATCTTTATTCTACAAAGTTAATTGTAACACAGTCTTTATCTTTAATAGTCTTCTTTCCAGTAACAATCAAGTGTAATTTTTCATTTTTGTTTAATTCTTTAATCTTTTTCTCATCCAAAACAGTCAAAAATCTGTTCGGCAAGTGTACTTTACAATCTTCCAACTCGGCAATTATTGTAAACCCGAATTTATCTTTCATTTTCTCCAAATTCAAAATTTTGTATTTCTTATTTTCTTCCAATTCATTTAACTTCTTATACTCTTTAAACTTACATTCTCCAATATCATTTAACTCCTTCAAGAACTCCATTTAAATAGAAAAAATTTAAAGACGGAAAAAATGAAATTTGCTAAACAATCACTCGAGAAGTCGGGGAGAATGTGAGTAAAACCGCATTCTTTTCACGAGGTTCTTCGTTTAATTTCTCCAAATGTACTATAAAATCATCGAGGATTTCTGGCTTAAGGTCGTAGACAAATTCAACATCCAGATAATAAAAAAATACAGGTAATATCTTTTCATAATAAACGTGTGTATTTAAACCAACAAACCTAATGTATTCTTTGAAAAGGAAAATAATTTTGTCAATGGTTCCAAGAGATAAGTAAAAATTTTTATTCTGTTTTCTAAATTCTGTAACAAATTTTGTTTGCTTCTTGTCTCCGTATTGTAATTTCATAAGCAGATTATTCAAATGTGTTAGTTTATTTCGAAATTTCTTAGGTTTAGGTCTTTCGTACAAAATTAAATTACAATCTCTACAAACTAATCTTTTATCAATAATTTTCTCCTCTATTATAACACTTGTAACAGTTGGCATTATACTCTTCCATTTAAACAAAAAGATTTTTTTATAAATGGAGATTATGGAACTAAGTCTGCCGAGATATAAATTTTTCAGCGCAAATGTTTATGTTTATATTTCAACTACCGAGATAAAGAGAAATAATTTTATTTTATTATTCAACTATTTAGGATATTTTGTATATGATTACAAAGATTATTCCGGAATAAATCGAGATTTTTCATCAGCGAAAGAGTATATTTTTGAAGTTTTAGAAGGAATGAAAGAGAATAATATGAATTTGGCAAATTATTTTTCTTAAATAAAAAACTTTTCTACTAAATAGTCACCAAACAACATGAACTCTCCAAAATCACTTCAGTTTCTAGCATTTAAAGAACTTACCACAGGAAATAGTTATAAAGACTTCTTTAAATTACCTAAATATGTTAAACAAATGTTGATATTTTCCTTAAGTGAAAACGAATCCTTAAATGAAAACGAATTCAGAGAACATTTAAGTACTAAAAAGTGTTCAATGCAATTTATTACAGACAACTTAGATAGTATAAATATGTTAAATGTAATAGGAGATTTTAAATTAAATAATAGAAAAATAAGAAAAATATTCCGATTTTTACAAAATAAACTAAAACAACCAACAATCTGACATTTTTCATCGCTTTTATGCTAAATTTCATTGTTTATTTGTTGAAATGTTGAGAAGACAATATCCATACTGGCCAAGGAATATGCATACAGCTAGTTTTTTAACAAGTCTTTGTAAACAACAAGATTTATCAAAGGAATTTATAAGAGATCACGCTTTTGTTGTAGATTGGGATAAATTATATGGAAAAAACATTTACGAAACAGATATATTGTGTGTGTGTGATTCTGACGAAGAAAAGAGAAACGTTTGTCATTCAGCAATTCAATACGATATAATGAAAGACATACAAAATGAGTGTTGTTAGTGTGCGTGTTTTTGCAATATCTACTTAACTTCTAAGAAATTGGGAATGGGAGAAGAAGAAAGGTATCATATGTTTTATTTCAATCAACTCTAGATTTGTGACGTCTGCTGTGAGCGTTTGTACCACTAACGCTTGACCTCGAATCTCATTTTATTGAAACATGTGAGAGGCGTTTGTGTCACTAACGCTTGACCTTGCTTTGCACACGCCGTGTGTGGTACAAGGACAGTAGTGACACCAAACAATGACCTTGCTTTTCTCACGCCGTGTGAGACAATGAAATCACTGTAAAAACACTTAATTCTGTATTACAAATGAACACTTTACATCACTATTTTCACACAATGTTTTATCACAGTTTAGAATGTCTACACAAATTCACAATCTTCTTGTAACGTCTTTCTTCGAGTCCCAAATATAAAAGTAACTTATAAAATATAATAACACTATGAATGGCAACGCCCAGTGGAACACTTCACTTCACTTTTAACAAGAAAACACAGAACATCACACAATCTTCTTACTTCATATAAAGTCTATATCTTCTTTCTTCAACTTGCAAATACATTAGAATCTTCTAATTGATGATATATCTTGTTAAATTTCGTTAAAATAGAGGAGGATCAAGCATGACTGACTATACGTGGCCAACGCCCATGATGAAAATTTTTTCCGTGCGATAAACGATTATGAATATCGAAGTTTTATCGATAATAAAAATCGATGGTTACAATCGATATTAGAACTGTTATAGTTTCCAATGTATATTAAATAAGTGAATATCAATATTTATTTCAAACCTTGTTGTTAAAAAAACACTCAACCGATTTTAATGAAATTTTGGTACACATATAGTAAATACTTAACTCTTTCGACTTAACTTATCCATAAGGGTGAAATCATCCCCTATTTCTTAATATTCAAAGAAAAATAAAAAATTTTATCGGAAAAATCTGAAACTTCAAAAACAAGCGAGTTCAACTTAAAATTTCATGAAAATAACAAAATTTTCAAAATCTACCCCAATCATCCCTTATCTTTAAACTCTTATATCTCGAGAACTATTGGAGCTTTTTTGATGAAATTTGGTTAATATAGGATCAGTAAATATTAAAGTATTTTTTAAAATCACCACTTCCGGTCCATGACCTTGAAATAGTTTTTTTCCTAATATCATCCCTATTTTTCAAAATTTTTTAATGCAATTTTTAAAATGTAAACTTTTATCAATGTCTTTAACAATTCTGTAAAGTTTTATAAAACTATCCGACGAATAACGCGATTTTTACTGAATTTCTCTAATATCGTTCTTAATCACATCATAGGCTAAAAATTTCTCAGAAACCACAACCACATAACATGTCGAGTTTGTAACAGCTTTTTGAAAATCCATATTGATAATTATATCGTTCTTTTGAACCAGAAATATTTGTCAAACTTTTTGTTGTATCAATGACATAAATAGGTCTATTCGCTAAAAATTCTTTAGGATTGTAATACATTTCCTTATTATTACAGTAAACTTTCTTAAAATCTTGATACATCTGATACATGATTCTGAAAAGACCTCCTGAAATGTTTAAATTTTGTAATTCATCTGGATAATAAGAACCGTTTCAATTTTACTCTGATATTTTTTACATCCAAACTATCAAACTTTGAAGGATTTTTTTCTTGATTATTCTGTCTATCTGTTTGAAAACCTATGATAACGAACTTGGGATTGAAGATATTTCTATAAATATTTGTGATATCGAACGAATAAGTTGTTCCGGAAATACCTTTTTGTTCAATACATTGCCAATCTAGAAAATTAAACATAATGTTTTGACTTTTTGTAATTTCATCAATCAACCTAATTTTACTCGTGGTTTTATAATCAATCATTGGAACTCTAATAAAAAAATCTGTAATTGTTTATTTTTCCATCAACAGGCATAACATTTCCAGTTGCAGTCTTCAGAATCACATCATCGTCTTCTGCTCTTATAAAACTTAGATAAAATCCTCCTTTATAGATCGGAATAGTAACATTTTTCAAAAAATCCTAATCCAAAATGAGATAAATTTCCAGCTGCTTCAAAAACACCAAATTTAAAATCTGATTCAAAGCCATTAGAAGTTTGAGAAATAAACATCACTCTTTGAATACGAAATAGTTCCTTTAATTGTGCTTAATTGGCCACAGTTTTCGACTTCTTCTATCAATTTATTGTGTTTTCTTACTTCAATCTTAGAAAATAAAAACGGTATAAAATTATCGATTAATCTAACATTATCAGTTCCAAGATATGCTTGACCATCTTGTTTTGTTAAAGTTCCAGAAATATAAAACTGGAAGTTAGACGAGCAAAAGTTATCTCCAAAATCAATGTTTAAACTCAGTTCTTTTATTCGGTTCATTCAAATGTTGTTTACTAATTGGATAGAAATTTTTAAACTCCGCCCTTTCAATATCACTAGCATATTTTCTGTAGTCCGCCATTTAATAAGAGAAAATTTAGAAATTTTAAACATCGTGTATCATTTTTTCATCGATCTAATACACGTTTTTTATAAGAAAAGATATAAATTTTAGTAAAATAATTAAAAAGATTAGAGTCATTTTTTAATGATCTACTTCGTCATATTCAGGATTCTCTTCCTTAAATTTTGCGATCTCGGTCACATATTTCAATAAAATTTGCACAGGATAGTAACCGCTATCTATAATATTGTTCCAATCAACTGTATCTTTATTTTCATCCAAAAACTTTATACTCAAGTGTTGATAGAGACAAAGAAACAGACATATGATCTTTTAATTGATAATGTATATTTTCTTGAATGAACTCTGATGATAAAGTTTGATATTTAGCAATGTTATACCAATTCAATTTGTTTACGTATAATCTCATCATATCTTCGGATAATTCATATTTTTGAGAAATGTCATCCCAATGTTCTTTTTTCAAATCTCTTTCGTGTTGCATTATAAAAAGATCGAAAGCACTGTAATGTCCCGCCATCTCTATTTATTAAGAAAAAATTTCAAAATCAAGTTTTTATAAATTGGCTCTTTTTTGAGTTACATTCAGCACATTTTTCCCGAAATTCTTTTAACTCCGTTAATGTTTGCATAGTAATTTTATATCATTTGTTGCAGTTTTTTCTTTACATCTCTCACACAATATATGAGCGCCATTTATATAAGGAAAATTTAGTCATCATAGCCGCCTACTCCATTAAATCTGTTGTCGATGTTTTCAAAAGTTTTATTAACATTCTTCTTTAAATTTATTAAAGTTTTCTTCTAGTTTATTTACTTTATCGAGATATAAATCGTTGTATTCAACGAGTTTATGATCAATATTCTCAAAAGTTTTTGTGGCATCTAAACTAAACTTATCAAAAGACTGCTTATTTTTTATAACTTTTTTCATTAATTTCGCCAAAGTTTTCTTCTAGTTTAATTAATTTATCATGAAGTAAAGATTGATTAGTAACTACTCTTTTAAAAACTTCACCATTTTTTCTATCGGTTTCATTAAAACCCTCTTGAAATTTAGCGAAATCTTCCAAAAAGTTTGTTATTTTTTCCATAAAGATCGCCTTTATATAGATTGAAATTTTCCTCAAAATTTGTAAATTTTTTCATCACAATTTTCTATAGATCTTTTACTTCTTTCTTCAAGTTTTTCATAGACTTCTGTTGTAAAATCTTTAACATGCTGTTTATGATTCTCATAATTTTGTTTTAGTTCATTAAACATTTTAATAGGATCTTCTAATTGAATCATTACAACAACATCAAATGGATTAATTCCTTTACTAACACTGCTAATTCTTTTTCCTTTAAAATCTAAGGCATTTTTAACATTCGGATCATGTAAATCAACAATATCGATGTTTTCTGATAATTTTAGAGGTTTAAAATTTTGTTCTTTAACAACAACATCATGTTTGTCAATACCAGGTCGAACACCGACAATTCTTTTCTTATTAGCCAAAACTAACATAATTCTTTTCAACTTTGATCGCTTCAGTAATTTCATCAGCTTTTTCGATATGAGACATTAAATTGGTAAATAATTTTTTTACACCATCATCAACTTCTTTTTCCAATGTTTTTATTTTTATCAGCAACTTCATTTGAACTCATGAAATTTGCAAGTTTGTTATCATATTCTGCTTTAAAAATCTTCAATCTCGACAGCAAACATATCTGAATCTGGAAGGTTTTTGTAATAAATTTTCTAACTTGTTATCAAACTCATTTCTCAAACTATCAAAATTCAAACTATTATCTACATTTTGAATAATTTGTGTACCAAATACGTCAAAAATATTTTGTGAATCCATATTTATTAAGCAATAATTTGTTAACAACTTCTTTAAAATCTTTACCATTACTCAGTTCATTCAACACAAAAACACATAAATGACCACAAATTGGGGGATCTTTGTAGTCTTGAATCTGAGAATCATTGTAGTAGACGCTTGATTTTTTCAAATATTTAATCAATTCTATAGGTGGTTTGTCCTCAATTCTTCCATACGAATCAAAATAACATGCATTCTTATCATTTTTTATAATAACAAATCCAATGCGTTCCACTTCCCATAATCGAGTCTAAATTCACAATTCCACATTCAAATTTCTTAACTTTTTTCAGGTAATGTATCTCTCATGAAGATTCCTCTAAAATGTTTAATATTTTTGCAGATTTCTTCCAATTCCCCGAATGTTAAAGGTTTAAATTTTTTTTTCAATGTTTGATTTCACGTAATTCAAAGTTTTTTTCATCTAATCCAGATCCTGTAACATCTTCCAACTCTTTATCTAACCAATTTAAAATGTTTCGAACAATAGGAATCACATCCTTTTTAACGATTGGAGCAGCTTTACGAACATAAGGAACAACATTTTTAACAACTGGAATATTTTCTCCAAAATCTAATAAATCTTTCAAAAGTCCACCATTTTTAAGTTCTTTCAACTGATTATAAGAAAATTCTATTTCTGGTTCCTTTATTGTTTTTCTTATGTTTTTCGAGTTTATTGTATTGTCTATTTGTTAAAAATATCTTATCTTCGCCATTTTTTAGTTGATCTATTTTAAATTGAATACTAACGGGTATTTTCTTCTTAAAAGCGGATTTTATTTTTTCTTTCTGATTTTTGCTGAAGTTTACGTTCACCCTCCATTTATATAGTTAAAATTTCAAGTTCTCTTCGATTCCCATTCCTAGTTTTCTCTTCAAAAACATTGCTCCAGCTGTTGGAAGCGCAACAAATCTTTCACCTAAACTAGCATCTTTTGATAAAAAATCTATCCATTGCCTTATCTTGCAAAACTTTATCTGCGATATGTCTGGAATTTGTGGTCTCTATGTTTTGCATAAAAAATATCGTGTTCCATAGCAGCTTGATCTAATTTATTTATACCAGGATCTCCTCTTTTTAGTCTTTTTTTCGAGTTTTGTGCCAGGCCCCAGATACTGATAAGTTGGTACGTGTAATTCAAAAGGTAAATTGTTGATAAAATCATTCAAAAGTCCACTACCCTCAATCATAGATGAACTTATTGCCGGCAAAACTCGTTTTAAATATTTAATTCCATCAGGTTTTTCAATCATTTCATCAAGTTTGTTCGAAATAAAATCTTTAATCGCTTTCTTTTTCGTTCAAAAAATTGTTGTTTCCAGCCTTCTCTTGAGCATAAATATAATTAATAATTCCATCGAGTTTTGTCAAATCGTCGATATATCTGTACTCAATCTTATTATCACTGTATTTTCTTATACCAGATCCTTCGATTCTTTTTTCCCAAATTGGTTTAATCAAATTGAGATATTTTTTACCTTTACTTGACTTTGGTTTCTTAGTTGATGGATCATTATTTTTGTAAATTGAATCAGATTTCCATAAAATTTCTGTATACTTTTTCAAGTCTTCTTCAGAATATAAACCGTCTTTTGGAACATCAGTGCCTGTTAATAAATCTCCATAAACCTTGAGTTCCTTCATATGTTTATTTCATTAATAATGATATCATTATGCTCAAAATTCACGGGCAAATTTTCCAATCATAAAACTTTTCTTTTTTCTGTCCCAATACAAACCAAATTTATCATCCTTTGCTCTAGGAAGAAATTTTTTACCAATTTCACCAATTATTATATCCGTTGTTCCAGGACTTATTGGTTCAACTATGGTAGAGTCTTCAATTGATTCGAGGTCTAAATGGTGTTGAAGATGGTAATTTTGGCAATTCAAACTCAGATTCTGGTATCGAAATATCAGCAAATTGTCGTACAACTGGAACCAAATTCATCAAATTTTGATTATCGCTTAAAACATTTTCAATTTTGCCCTCAACATTTTTTTATTGCAGAAGTTACAGGTTGATTAATTTTTTGAATAAGTTCTTGTTCTTCTTCATCCATTCGAATCTGTTCTTTAAATTCTTTTGATTAATTTCTTTTCTATTTGAATCAAGTTTTTTTGCTTCTTCTGAAGTTACGTTCGCCATTTATTTAGGAAAATTTTGAAACGTGGAACGTGGAAACGTAAACACGAACGTGAAACACGAACGTAAAACATGAACGTGAAACGTAAACACGAACGTGAAACATGAACGTGAAACACGAACGTGAAACACGAACGTGAAACACGAACGTAAAATATGAACGTGAAACGTAAACACGAACGTGAAACATGAACGTGAAACATGAACGTGAAACATGAACGTGAACGTGGAACGTGAACGTGGAACGTAAAAACGAGAACACGAAACGTAAACGTGAACGTAAAAACATGAAAACAACTAGATTATCACACGTTTATATTGGAAAATTTATTCAAATATTTACCATTTTTAGGCTTCAAAGTTAGATTAATAGTTAAAAATCCGTAGTCTTCTTTCCAAATTTTATCACATAATTCATTAAAGTGGTTAAAACTCATATCAGATCCCCACATAATTGTTGTAAATTTTTCTCGAATAGTGATCGTCTTGCTTAAAAAACACACAACATATTCAAATTATTTCTTATAACTTGTTTATCAACCTTTGAAAAGCATTGAGAAAGATAGATACAAGAGATATTTTTGTGACGAGACATTACGAAATATTCCTTAATAACGTCTTGATTTTCTAAAATACAATCATCAAAAACGATTAACGAATTGGGTTTTACATTCGCTTAACGGGAAACTATGTCCTCAGAAGCATTATAAAAATGTGATATTTTTTTGTTTAAGTTTTTCTCAATATTTTCAAATCTTTCTTGTAATTTTTTATAGGCGTCTTGTTCTAAAGATTTACTAAAAACATACAAATTGGAATAAGGAATCAACCTATTGTAGATAAAATTCAATAATAAAGTTGTTTTTCCACATCCACTTGAACCAACAATTAAACAATCTGATTGGTTGATCTTTTTTATTTTCTTCAAACGTTTGAAGTTTTATCTGATCTTTTTGCTTTAAAAATTTCTCCATTTAAATAGAAGATTTTCATCTTGAAGCAACGCTTGCGAAAATGAAGCTGTTCAAGTTGACTTCAGAAAGCTCTAAATTAGTTTTAAACTTGGAACATCCTATACACTTAGAGGAAGAATCA
Source organism: Homalodisca vitripennis (assembly GCF_021130785.1). NCBI lineage: Eukaryota > Metazoa > Arthropoda > Insecta > Hemiptera > Cicadellidae > Homalodisca > Homalodisca vitripennis. Next base: position 140,802 of record NW_025776579.1, read on the forward strand.
AAATTATTTTATCGGTTTAAGCGGTTTTTTTATTCTGACAATTTTGTAATAAATATTAGTGAAAGTTCTCCTTATTGTATAGGATTTAGTGAGAAGAACATAACAAAAATATTATGGTTTAAACAAAGGATATTATACCTTCGATCAAATAAAAAAATTCCCTTAAAAATTATCTAAAAACATTCAAACAATCAGATAAATCTTTAAACTTTTGGAGAAAACAAGTTTGAAATGCAAAAAAATTATATCTTTATAATAAAATTCAAATAAAATCACCAGTAAGAATAATGTTTTTCAGCAATTTATTGTAGATTTGTTAAGGTTTGTTTCAAGAAACTATTGAGCCAAATCAGGTATATTTAGGAAATAAAACGCCAAAATTTAGACCGTTATTTCGATGTAATTGAAGTGCACTGCAATCTCGTTGAACCTAGTTTTGAAAATCATACCGAACATTTACACAAAGAATCTGAAATTTTTGTACACTTTTTTCCCAAAATGTTGCTTATGGATCAAAAATCAGTGAAAAACCGAATGAAATCGATTATATTCCAATTAGAAAAAATATTAAAAGAATTCAAAAAATCGTTCTGACTATTCAAGACTCTGAGGGAAATTTATTAAATAATGAGAGTAAAACAACAATATATTTAAGATTGAAAAAGGAATAAAAATGAGTTGATGATGATGATGACAAAATTCAATATTTTTACTTAAAAAACAAGAGTCTATGCCATAGACCCCTTTCAAAAATCTTCATCCTGACACTGTTTTTATCAATGAATCTGGCCTTCATTCTCAAAATAAAAATTACTAGTTAAATTTCTTTTTCTATCTAAATGGAGTCAGTTGTAGACCTAACTCAATAATCAACTTAGATTTAAAAGCAAACATATCTTTACAATTGTTGACGAAAATAATGAATTTTGGTTTAAGGCTAAAGATGTTTGCAGAAATATTGGAATTTAAAAATACGAGACAAGCTATCATAGATCATGTTAAAGAAAAATACAAAAAAAGCTTTGAAAACATAGATTTCTGACAAGGGTATCGAATCGCGACTCTTACAAAAATTACATCCAGACACTATTTTCATCAATGAACCAGGCATATATTCTTTAATACTGAAATCTAAAATGAAGATTGCAGAAACGTTTTCAAAATTGGGTTTTAGAAGAAGTTTTACCGAGTATTAGAAAATATGGCGAGTACAAACTTGAAAACGAAAATAAGCAGTTAAAAGATGAAATAAAACAGTTACAAATTAAAGATGAAATGAAATCATTGAAAATAGAGAATCAAGAATTGCGAATGGAATTAATGAAGAGAGATATGGTATGTAAAGATTTTGATAAGAAAAAAACACCATGTTTTTGTATTAATTAAGAAGAATCACATGTGGGAATGGCCTTATTATGTTATCAGAGCTCAGAAACGAGAAATACCCAAAACCGATTAAAACATCTAAAAATAAATTATCCTGAATTAGAGATTTTGTTCATTGATGACGAACCAAATTCTATCAATCTGTATAACCAAATGAAAGAATCTTTGAATATTTTATACAACGGAAATCATTTTACTACAAATATGGCAGAATCTCGACTGATTTAATAGAATATCTAAATTACACGATGAAAATGTTTCTAAATTTTACTAAAAACTCTCGATTTATTATATTTTGTTTGTAAATGTTTAGCAAAACTAGGTAACCATTGTAGAATTCTTTTTTCATATTCACAAGGCATTTCGTTTTTATAACTTTCGCTGAAAAATTTTTTTAGCACAATCTTTGCAAAAAGCATCTTTTCTATCTTTACTATACTGCCAGTTATTAAATTCAGAAATATTTTTAATTTCTTTACAAAAGAAACACTTTTTCTCTTTCTAAAGTTGATTTGTTCATTTTATCATATAATTCCTTACAATAACAGTCTTTTCTATTCTCTTCTTGACACTTTGTACATTTCTTTTGAGACTCCATTTATATAGAAAAAAATATTACACGATGAAAATGTTAAACTCTTGAATTATGATATTTTTGTTTGTAAATGTTTTTGATAATTATTTAACCATTTTATAGTTCTTCCACATTCACATTGAGTATCTTCATAATATAATCTATGGTGATTCTTCTTTACACAATCTTTACAATATGAGTCTTTCTTATCTCTACTATAGTGATCACTATTAAACTCTGAAATTTTTTTAGTTTCTTTACATTTAAGACATTCTTTCTCTTCCAAAGTTAATTTTTCTATTTTATCATACAGCTCTTTATGATACTTCCCTATAACAATCTTTACAATTATAAATAATTCCATATTTTCTACTCTTATCTTTATAAAATTCTTCAAAACCTTTTAATTCTTTGCACATTGAACATTTCTTTTGGGCCTCCAATTTATATAGAAAAAATCTTTGACTTTCTCAATTCATATTCATAAAACTTTCCGGTTATTTCTTCATTATTTAAATCTTTTATACTATAAGTTACAGGATCTGTGTTATTAATTTGATAAATCACAAAGATTTCTCTTGACCAATTGTTTCTTATATTTGTTCGAAAATGTTTGTTTTTTACTAACAATTCTTACATGATCATTGACTTTAAATTTAGTTTTCGTGTGAATTTCAGGTGGAACATACTTGAAAACGGTTTTCTGCATCCTTATCTACGTCTTTCGGTTTCATTTTGATTGTGCTGTGAACTGTATCGTTATAATTGTTTACGATTTTTTTGAAGAATATCGATCCATTTAAAGTTTTTATTAATCTCAAAAATTACTTTCATTCTCTCATTTTGAGTTCTGTTATATCTCTCTACAATACTTGATTTCTCTTCGTTTTCAGTAATGATAAATCTTAATGTTGTATTTTCTCAAAACATCGTTAAATTCTTTATTTTTAAACTCTAAACCCTTATCTGTATGAAGTAGGTTAGGAGGTTTTGTGATTGATCCTTATGGCATCTTTTACTATATCTTCGAAAGCTTTTGAAATATCCTTGCCGTTTTTTCTTTTGATAGCTCTTGACCAAGCATATTTTGAGAAAGTATCAATAACATTTAACATATACTTAAATCCAATCATTTTGATCTGAATAGTTAGACATTATAACTAAATCTGCTGCCCATAAATCGTCAATTCCTAATGTTATAATTTTTCTCTTTTCAAACTTTTTTCGTACCGGTGCATGAATTTCTCTAGCTTCAATCTCTATCTCATCTTTAGTCTTCAATTCTTGCTTAACAGGTTTTGGATTTGGATTCTTTATAAACTTACTCTTGTTTGTCTTACATTTTGAACATTTTGCAGCAATTCTATACAATCCATTTTGAGTTTGAACGATTTTTGAATCTATATTTTTCGTTTTCTTTTTAAACTTGTGACAGTGAATTAAATCATCTTCCATTTACATATCAAAGTTTCCAAGTTTATTTAATTCGTCTAATATAATCAGATTTTGCTTCATTTTTATAGCCATACGGTACTGTATCGATCTTATTTTCTAGGACAATTCTCTTATCATCTTTAGCGTTCAGTGCCAGCTTGTTTATGGTAACAGTGTACAACTCATGTTTATAACTTTTGATGACTGTCATCTCCCTAAATTCTTCTTTATCTTCGAACAAACATCTCTTCAAGTTTTCGATATTTTATTGTTTTATTTACAACGCTTCTCTTAATTCCTTTACACCTAACTGGGTTTTTATCTAGATATTTGTACGAGTACATCTTAGACCTTAAACCACAAAATTCTTCTAAAACTTCGCTATTTAACTCATCTTTGAATTTCCCTATTACCTTCTTATTTTTAGTAGTGAAACATTCATGATCTTTTGGATAATCACTTGTATCAAAGTCATCTATATTGTCTTTAATAATTTTAAAAGGATCTCGTTTCAATTCTAGAAAATAACTGTCTGGATCCATGTAACACAGATTCAAATCTGGATCAAAACTTCTTTAATTTGTTGTAATAAAAACTCGTACATTAGCAATTTTTGAGAGGTCGAGAACTGAAAATCCTATGTAAAATCGGTTTTGTTAAATTTAACCTTTTTGTTTGTACATGTGACTCGCTATACAGTTGTCGTCAAAGATGTTAAAGCATTTGAAATTTGTTTTCTTAGCTTGTTTCATTGAAAATTCTTCATTTCCTAGTCTAATATCACATCTGTTTCTCACATTTTCCATAGATTTTCCAAACACTGAGTTTGTTCATCAGCTTATAAAAGTCCTTTTTCAAAGTCGCTTGTAGCTTTGGTTTCTCATGTTTGTGTTAAAATCAATGTATTCTTTCATAAAAGGCTTCTGATCGAATGCAATAACTCTATTCAACATGTTTCAAAATCATACCTTGTTCCAAATAGAACTTCAAATTTCTCGAAATGAACAACGTATTCAGTTTTATCCAGTAGAGTTTGTGCAAAGTTTGTTTTTAAAAATGTTCTGGAGCAAGAGGTAAATCCTTGTGATGTTCGTGTAAATTTGTTGGATATCCAAGATCGACTTCGAGAATATAGCCATAATCTTCGTCGCCAGTGAGTTCCAAAATTGTTTCTTGCCATTCTGCTGTTGTATACGTTTTAGGATCCATCCACTTGATATCGTTTATATGGTAAATTTTGCATAAGCCCATACCCATAAAGGTTGTTTGCATCGACGTACAACAGATAGCTTTCTGGTTTTGTCTTATCGAAATCTTTCAAATATTTGTTATTTGCTTTAACATATCGTTTAATACATTGAGAAATGCCTCCGCGAATACCTTTTTCAATCATTAAATACATGTTATAATCGTTAATTAGCTGAAGCTCAATTTTCGTTAATTTTAACATAGCATCCCAAGCAAGACTAGGAGCAGTCAGATAGTGTGCTGGATCAAGCTTATAGCAATTCAAACAAATATTCCTAAAATTTTCAAAGATATCAGCGAGCAATAAAACATCTTGAATGTTGTACAAATCAGAATAATTTTCCCAGATTTTTCTCTTTTAATTTGTTCCAAACATTTAAGTAGTGTTGATAATCTTTCTCAGATATGCTCTCATCTGTCAAGAGTGAATAGAAATCTTGAATTTTCAGCTCTTCTTTGTAATCAAGTTTTTCAATACTATCGATAAATTCATAGGGAAATATTCCTTTTCCTGACAATATTTTAAAAATCTCTTCTTCGTCATTTGGCTGTCTTTCTATAATTTCATTCAGTCCATCCTGTATAAAATGATTTGTATGTTTGAAGTCTTCTTTCTTTAAATTTTTCGCTAATTTTTCGATAGATGACGCCATGAATCTAAAACGTGTCTACGAAAGAGAATTTTATGAACTTTCTAGGTTTGTCACCATCAAACTCATACCCGTATCCAGAATTTACAGAGTAATTTATATATCGTTCATCGGTGTTTGCAATCAAATCAACATTACCGTATTGTTTTTGCCCAATTCTTTTATGTACAAATGCGTATCGTAATTAGACATATTGTGACAGAAAACGGGAATATTCTGAGGAAATTTCAAATTCAGATTACAAATTCTATGAGCTGCACCTCGAAATTTTCCAGTCAAATGACAGTGATCTCTGCATTTTTTGAATGCATCATATGCAGAACTCCAATTATCTGGTAAAAAACCCTAAAGTTTTTTCAGTGTCTTGATACGATATTTTCTTCACAAATGTGGCAAAGATTTGAATTTTGATACGAAATTTCTTCTTCGTCAGTCAATTTCATGGGCTTCATGTTCTTTGAATTATATTTTTTTAGCTATGTACTTCGATAATTTATTGAGTTTCTTCAAACAATTTTGCAGGAAACGTTCGGCAACTCTTCTTCATTTTTTGCTCGATAACATATCGGCTTGTACATACGATTGGTCACATTAGAACACTAAATATAGAGTAAAAACCATAAGGAATATGCTTCTGAATCTTGGTTGTAGTCGATTTTTGCGGATTGTTTTTGCATGTGGGAATCTTCTCTAATATGCTTTCAAAATCCATATAAATAACGTACGGATGGCTAAAATTTCTTTTGGTAATTGGTAAATTTAGTTGTTTTGACCCGGAAACGGCATAATTGGCTTGCAAACTTCATGTTGCTTACAAATTTCTAAATGATCCTGATAAAGCACTATATTTGTAGAAATGGCTTAAACATCTTCGACACAAGAACGTCTTGTGAGCATTTTTTGATATCTGTGAACTCGCTAATCTACTTAAATCTGTTATCAAAAACATAATGGATTTAATCATCTTGTTTAACATACAATAAATCAACTTCTAACTTGGCGTCATAAACTTCTGAAATTTGCAACGGTAACTATGTGTAGTTTTTTCATCAAAAGTATAGACATTTACAGACATTTTCGGATACTTGTACACTTTGCTTTGCTGCTTCGTTTTTCAAATAATTGTATATCTTTTAAAGACATAGGATAGTCGAATCCAGAAAATATCTCATCGTTCACGAATTTTTCGTATTGTTTTGCTCTGTCAACATGAGTCTCGGGTTTTTCAATAGCGCATCGGATAGAGTAAATAAAGCAATAATCATCTTTATTTTTGATTATTTACACAAGCTTTTTTATCTTTGATTTCCTTTGGTAAATCGATATATGATCCTGCGTTCATAAATTCATGTTTATTAAGGCTCAAAATCAGTTGTTTACAACGTTTTAATGTCCAACCAGAGCCCTATTTATTTGGATGATTTGTCTGTTCTCGATGTGTTAATTTATTAAATTGCTTAGTAATAAAGTCGTTTTACGTCGAAGATTTCGTCTGCTTTTATAGTAAAGTACATTGGACAAGATTGTGTTTCACCGTTCACTAAAGTTCGTTCGTATTCGCATTCTAAAGAGAGATAGCCCTTCATATTTTTAACGGTTTCTTGAAATTTTTCGATTAAACTTTTAATTTCTGGCCTCATAATTGATAGATATTTGTAAATTGACATGAACTTATCGTTTAAATTCGTTAAAATGTATTGCTTGAAAAGACCGTGTATAATTGAGGAATAAAACTTCTACATCAATGATATTTTTAGGTTTTTCGTTAAGAGTTTTGTCAATTTCTTCGATCATTTCAGACTTAGTTTTATCGTTTGTTTCTAAGGACAATTTTTCAGACGATTGATTGAATTTTTTCATCATTAAATAGATTGAGATCTTTTTTATCTTCCTTAAAGCTTTTCTTTAATTCACGCAATTTTTCTATATTATACATGTTTTGGTGATCGGCAATTTGATTTTCTTTAGCCCAAGTCCTCAAATAATTTAGTTCTTTATTATAAATTTCTTTGTTTCTTCAAATGATTTTTCGAATTGTAATGACGAGTATAGTGATGTTCAAAAATGTCTTTTTTGCAGTATGGGCACTCTATCTTTGTTTTTTTCCCCGCTCCATATTTAAAGAGCAAAAATTTGTAAACTAAAATTTTGAGAAGTGGTGATTTTTGTGACAACTTGACACAAATCAGCGCAATTTCTGGTCAAATGTTTACAGATTGTTCTATTTAAAGAGCAAAAATTTGTAAAATTAAATTTGAGAAGTAGTGATTTTTGACACAAATCAGCACAATTTCTGGTCAAATGTTTTCAGATTGTTCTATTTGTTATAGAAAAATCTTTTAACTAAATTTAGTTAAAAGATTTTTTCTATAATAAATGGCAGCGCTGTTACAAGAGTTGAATAAGGTTGGTGAACTAAGATTCAAAGAATATAAGAAATTAGTGGAATTGGAAGAAAAAAAAGAGATATAGAATCTTGAATTTGGAGAAAATGAAAGATAAATTCGGGTTTACAATAATTGCCGAGTTGGAAGATTGTAAAGTACACTTGCCGAACAGATTTTTGACTGTTTTGGATGAAAAAAAAGATTAAAGAATTGAACAAAAATGAAAAATTACACTTTGTTGTTACTGGAAAGAAGACTATTAAAGATAAAGACTGTGTTACAATTAACTTTGTAGAATAAAGATTTTTTATTAAGATTTTTTGATTTTTTCACTAAAACAGCTTATAAATGTAGAAGCAAACATTGAACAGTAAAACAGCTAAAGATTCGGTTATTTAACATTCGTGCTTTCCTGTTAGATTTTATTAGATTTGTTTATGGTTCAATGGACAGTATTTTACATTGATTTTCTGTCTGTCCCAAAAGTGGTCTAGAACCGGCATATTCATATCTACTTATATATATATATAATATATATATATATATATATATATATATATATATATATATAATTAAGTCAAGTTTGACTTAAATCAGAGGAAATATACATATATATATATATATATATATGTATATATCATCAGATAAGAAGGATAATTAATAAAATAGGATTACATTGCGAGAAAACGCGTGCTGTGTCTATTAATTGATTCTAGGCTCATAAGCAATGTGAATTAGTTATTGCTATATTTAAATTAGGCATTATAAACTTATTTTTGTTAACTACGGTCAAAGAATAAATAATTTTAGAAATCAAACGATTCATTAGTAAGGAGGAAAGATTTTTCTTCAAATGAATTTCTCTCTAAATTAGTTGCAATCACTATTTATCCCATCCAACATATGTTCCAGTACGGTTATATCAGCCGCAGTCTTGGGCAATGCATTACCTGTGTCAAATTGAGGTGATTTCTCCAGAGTGGGAACATGCTCACTAAGCCTTGTGTGACTTATCCCCCGCCCTACCATTTTAGCTTTGAAATTAACTAATTACCTTGGTAGAAGTCAATATTCTTTATTTTATTAGGAGAAGCTATGATTATTGTCGTCTCTCATGTACTTAGACATGTTTTTTAACGCTCTTAATAGTTATTATAGGTAATATATTCCCCAAAGGCGTATTTTGTATGACACGTGAATATTAATAATGACATTTATATAACAGTAATACACATAAAGTATGAAGATAGCTAACACAAAATCCTTCAAATAACTAAGAGACAGCAAAGAACTACTAGCCGCGATCCAAAAGCACAGCATGGATAACCGTAGAACATTAGAAACTAGTATATATAAGAAATAATTATTCACAACCTATAATGGTACACCTATAATTATGTTTTTGTCTTTAACGTTATTAATACTTTGTCATAAAATTTAGTTTTTTTTTTAACTCGTATAAACGAAGAGCACGTGTTAATAACTCGTTTAGGTGTACTTGTAATTAAACTCTTCTGACGTTTCACATGAAACGTTAATTACATTCTACTGAAATTGATTTGTTATTGCTTTTTCGCTCACAGCTATTGATCTTTACTGAGAAACAAAATGGAAAATGTGAATAAAAGTGAATTTTTTTTGTCGAACACAACTTTGTCAGTAAATGATTTGATTGCTGTGTGAATGTGGCAACAACTTCGCTGTTTCCGCTCAAGTGGTGATTTCATTTATTGGAGAGAATATAACACTTATAAATTACCAACTCTAGTAACACTCTTATGCGTTTAATGTAAGTTCGTATGGTTTAAAATTATATCTAGGAAATATGTTTCACCGTGCAATCATTTTATATCGTTACTAAGTATTTTAAAATGTTTATTATAAATATTTAATTCTTGGCTGAACGTTTAGCGAATCCTGTTACTCAGAGAACTTGTCAAAAGTTATTCGCTTCATACCTCAAGACTAGCTAAAGACTAAACATTTCATGATTTCTTTCTGCTAAGTAGGCTCACAAAATAGTTCTGCCGTTTATCTGACCATATTCCCCAGCTTGGGAGCAAATGACGCTGAAGATTAAAAATGGTGCAAAAACCTAATTTTTTCATAGTCAACGTCTAATTAAAAATGATATTCTGCTGTATGCAGATGACTTAGTATTATTAGCTCCAACAAGCACCAGTATGCAACACATGATCAAAAAGCTAGAAATATATTGTACTACATGGAATCTGAAGGTTAATTTGAATAAATCCAAGATTATAGTTTTTAGAAAGGGGAGTAAATTGAGTGTTAATGATAAATGGTGGTTTAAACGGGAACGAATAGAAGTTGTGAACAGTTACAAGTACTTGTAGGAATTACTCTTACATCGTCTCTTTCTTGGTCTGAACACTTCAAAGATAAAGCCAGGGCGTCAAATATTGCAATTAATTATGTTTGTAATCGACTGATAAATAACATTGATGTCCCAGTAAGCGCTAAGTTTACATTATTCAGCTCGGTGGTGAAGTCGATACTTTGCTACGGGACTCAGGTCTGGGGATTCTCCGAAAATGAATACGTAGAAATCAGTGCAGAAAAACTTTATTAAAAAATTATTTCGACTTCCGAAAAACACACCAAACTATGTTATTTATCTCGAAACGGGAATTGAAAAGTTGCATATGTTTACTTTATCTCTGAATATTAAGTATTTATTAAAAGTTTGGAGTCTGCCTGAGGAGCGGCTACCAAAAATTCTCGCTCCACAAATTGTAGAAAAAAATATTTTTTGGTGTAAAGATTGGAAAATTTTAGCAAGGAATGTGGGGAAAACATTAAATTTTGACATTGATAGTGATTTGGCAATCACAACTGTCGGAAGTGGTGGAGGCAGAGCGGGCAGTTTGGCGGGCCTATACAGTCGGCAGAGCCAGGACGTCTGTTTATCACAAACAATACTTGACACTTGACCTTGACCTGGGCAACAGAACCTTTCTTACTGATAATTTGAAAGTTTCAGTTATGTCTTGGGCAATTAAGGTCAGAGCAGAGCTTCTTGATTTAAATTACAAACCCTGGATAACCGGCAAAAATTACTTATGCTCATTATGTAATAAAAACGAAAACGAAGACGTATTCCATTTACGTGGCTTCTTGCCCTATTTTTGATTACTACAGAAAAAAATGGCTCGGTAAAACCTCCTTAAATAGGAACGAATTCATCTTACCTCAATGGAAGGGATTGGCCTAATTTGGGTAATTATATGAAGGATACGTGGGCGTACCGTTGGGGTTTAATGTACGAATTTAACTTTTATTTTCTAAAATAAATAGTTAATAAATGGAAACCTTTGCATTTTATTTCATAATTTATTATAGTATATAGATGTTTACGAGAAGTATAAGCAAGTGAATATTATGTGTTTGTGTAAAATTGTATATTTTATATGTTGCTTGGATTTATGTATCTCTGATTAATTTTCATAATTAGCTTTAAATAATAAGACGTAAAGTATACTTTTTATTTGTTATTTTCATCACGGCACTAATTTATGTTTATTTTATTCTTGTTGTATTATTGTTATTATTTATGTTAAGTTTATTATGTTATATATATATATATATATATATATATATATATATAGATTTTGAGTTTAAGTTGAATACTGTATATAATTCTGATTCGTGGTATTGTTTCTTAAGCCAACCAGCCGACAGTCATTGACCATGGCTTATGTGCGTTACCTCATTGTGGAACAAGAGACATTTTCTGCGTTTAATTTAAGTATTAAAGTTCATATTTGTAAATATGTTTACCATGTTCCAAAGACAACAAATGGTTTAATAAAGCACTTTTCTATTCTATTCTATTCTATTCTAATTAAAAATGATAATTTTTCAAAATCTATGGTGGTCAGATGGTCGTCCATTGAGTACGGCTGAATATCAGCAAAGCTTATTATTGATGTGACTGGATAATATTTTATTTTATCTGTTGCATGTGGTATTGAGAAAGAAATGAGCTATAGATTTAAAATCTTACGTGACACTTCAGCGAAGACAGTTACGTAACTTGTTCTGTAGTGTCCTCTACATTGTTCGTAATAAGCTTAACGCAGAGTCTTTTAATAAAGAAACCTCACTGCAGTACTTGTTATACCAGTATTATGTGATTATAGCAAATCATGAGTTACAAATTTAAGTAAAAAAAAATTACTCACAAAGCGATCGTTTTGAATTAGCAATAAACTTAGAAAACTATTATTTGGGCACTCCGTACGAAACAGTAAATATTTTTTATTTCGCGTCTTCTTGTGAGCAAATAAATATGATGCACCAAAACCGAATTAATCAGTATAAGTTTGTGTTGGAATTCAATGTCTGTAGATATGTAAAACTATAATTTAAGCCTTAAACTCAAAGTCTGTTACTGTAACTGTTCTATTCTACTCATTCACCAATAGTTAGCAACATTTGCTCGAAGCTAGAAATTTTAAACTTTATAGGAATCCAAAAACTTCTATATATATATATATATATATATATATATATATATAAATGAATGTTTATGTGTTTTTCCTTTATGAAATCGCAAAATACTAGACAGACCATTATGAAAATTTGTATGTATACGTATTTTTCCACGGAAAAGGTTTAAAAGCTTTGCCCATTGATGTAACTCACCACCAAGCGGCGCTGCGAAAGATAAAAGGTTTCACAGCGCCTGCACACTATAAACTGCAATTAACGAGGCGGTTACGTATATTACATAGCCATACACTATTTGAAGGCGCTAAGTTTATTATGTATATTTGTCTTTAAGATAAATTTCTGATTGAACTTAAAGTTTGAGTGTTAGACCACTTCATAATAAAGTACATGTACGTGCACAATGGCTATAAACATAAAAATTTTTTCTTGATCGTGGCAACAAGGTAAACTCTATATCGGCGTTGTAAATATAATTCAATTAAACCAGAAGTTCACATACACGAGCAAAGCTTACAACAAGCGTGCAAAGCAGCGGGAAACAGCCAGTAATTTATAAAAATATTAAATTTAAATATACCGAAATGTAACATGTTAAGTCATGTTACACCTGTAATAAGTTATCGATCCTGACAAGGTGCAACCTATAAAGCTATAAAATTATTTATCCTAGTATGAAACCGGTAAGATGATCAAATGATGATATTCCAGGGTTTAATAATTAAGGATCAGACTCGACCTGTGAAGCCCACAGCTGGAGATTGGATTGTAGCCCTATTCCACTACTACTGCGGTCACCACACTTACCACTACGCAGTTATGTTTGATATTGCGGTTTGATATTGTTTGATTTACAGTACAGGATCGTATTGATCCAAAATCATTAAAGTAGATCCTATTAGGCGGCAACAAAATGAACATCAGATTGATTAGTTCTATATTTCTTGGTTCATTTGATGTAATTTTTTCCTATCAATATCATTGAACACACTGAGATTAAAATGAACTAAAATGTAAGAGAAATTGTTAATATTGTATAGGCAGCTGAATTTAATGTTCAATTAAAATTTAGACATTTCCAGTAATTATCCAAAATTAAGGTTATTTTGAAACATTTATTTTAAAAGTAAAAACCACTGGAAATAGATTATGCAGTAGAATAATATCCGGTACAAAACAAGTAAGTAACCTTTTATATCCGCAAATGTTGGCCTGACAATCATGAAAGTAAACACAATTTAAAATGCATAATAAATACATATGGGGTACATAAATTATTTCAAGTGTATTCTCTATACATAGAATTTTTTTAACGCAATAAATTTAGGGACCTTATTAATGATACAAACACACTTTCGTTGTCATTTTGTTAAAATGTTTTGACAATAGGTACACATTTTATATTATTAAAAAACCATATCTTAGTGTGATAAAGAGACAAATACCACAGTAGTAGATGAAAATTACATTTCTTGCGTTTTCCGGTTTATTGCTTTCTCATATTTTTGTAAATAAAAGTTTTGGAAATATGATATGATATTGGGAATTTATCAGATAAAACTATTAATGTTGTGATACATTACAAGATCAACAACGATTCATTCCACGTTTCATAGATTGGCCAAATTGAGTCCAGGCAATAAAATGAAAATTATGTGTAAAATTCCCGCAGATTAAACAAGAGAATGTAGTAATGATCTTTGTTTGGGTATTAGTCGATCTCAAAATTTCGGCCAGAATTAATGCACTATAAAATAGTTTAAGTTTTAAATATAAATTTGTAAAGGAATATCTCTAACAATAGTTAATTAAAGGACCATGTCTTCTTATATTTTAAAATATTACATTTAATTAAACAACGTAAAATTCACTTGTTAATAATATCCTTGTGATCCCAACTTCAAGACTATGCAGTACTGTACCACTTACATATAAATTCTTCTGCCTTTGTTTACAACTCCCAATGTCATATGAGTTAAAAAATGTATAAATTGTCTGAGTAGTCTAAGATTTGCTAAATAAGCGTTGAGTAATAAAATAACTTGCACACTGGTTTCTAGCTTCATTTGGCATTTTAAGAAATGGAATTTTAAGAAACAAAGAATGATCGATCACTTGATACTTAGCGCTCTTTGTTGCTTGATGGCACTCGGCTAGTAATTGGAAAAACTTCTGCTTCACTTTTTATCTTATCGCTTCTCTATAGATAATTGTATTACTTTGAAAAGATTTATTTCCGTCTCAGGATTAATTTCATTCTTCAAATTTACAGGTTAATCACTTGTTTTTTGACCAATACTTAAAAATTATTCTAAATTCCAAATTCTATAAAAATTGTACAGTTCTAATAAAACAAATTTAGTACAAGTTTAAGTATATTTTTGTTATAATAATTAAATTTTATCATTGAATACCATAGAAGATCAAGTTCAAACGATGCAGTAAAGATTAAAGAATTCTATAAAACTCAACATTGCATAATCAACTATGATTATGTATAAATTAGGCTTAAACGTCAGCGAAGTCCCATCACTTGTATTTATAGCGCTGAAATATTATATTTTTGCCTTTCTGTCTGATTATCTTTCTGCCTATAGTGTGGATTAGTATCTTCAAAAACGAACTTGATATCTTCATATACGTACTTTTTTAATAACCTTCATTACTATATAAGCAGCACTGAGTTCGATAATAGTACATGTCACTCAATCAAATTTGGCTGGGCATTTGTTTCCTAACATTTTTTTACATTGGTCTTAAGGATAACAATGATGAAAATGAGAAAATTGCCGGATAAATAAATTTGTGAATAAGATGAGTACAATCATATACAAAGTAAAAACACGTGACATGTAGCCTAGTTTTTAGAGATAAGCTGAGCCGCTTCAGTCACGGAGTCGTTGTGACAAACTCAAGACAGCGATGTAATGGTTCTGGGCAGCTACTCCTTCCTTTTTTACACAAGGAAAAACAAGAGGAAAAAAACTACGTCAAATCAGTTCTCGAGAAATTTAAAATGCAGTGTTAAACTAATTTAAAATCAAGGTTCCAACAAATAGGTAAATTTAAAAAATATATACTTATGAGTTACAACATCATCAAATTAGGTACGTTCTATTACATCAATCTATTACATTTCAAATTACATCAATCTGAAGAAGCGTTTATCTCATCCAGATTACATGGACCTGCAAATTTTGAAAATATATGTGCTTAACAGCAACAATGCATTCTTATTTTTTTACTATATACTATTATATTTGAGAGATTGTCAGACCCAAATTATGTTTTCTTACTAGGAAAAAATGTATTATATTTTTACTTCTTTTCCTAAAATTCAATGTGTAATACAAGCATACGAAAATATGTGACTTATACAGCTAAAAATATAAGACGTTTAATCTAGAAAGCGTTAAATACTATTTAAGCAACAAAAACATTCAAGAAACTAAAATTGATATAAGTAGTTGGCGTATCTTCATAAACATTTAAATTATTGCAGATAATAATGTTGTATTGCATTTTATACAGAAGAAAAAAAACAATGACCTCAAGTGAGGAACGGAATAGAATTTACAAAGTGATATAACCGTAGCACAAAGTAAGCTCTACCGTGTATCTCTGCTTCCCTCGAGGTTCTTGGTGTTATCATCTGAGGTTTGAGTCTACTCAATAGGATATAACCGTAGCACAAAGTAAGCTCTACCGTGTATCTCTGCTTCCCTCGAGTTTTTCTTGATGTTATCATCTGAGGTTTGAGTCTACTCAATAGGATATAACCGTAGCACAAAGTAAGCTCTACCGTGTATCTCTGCTTCCCTCGAGGTTCTTGGTGTTATCATCTGAGGTTTGAGTCTACTCAATAGGATATAACCGTAGCACAAAGTAAGCTCTACCGTGTATCTCTGCTTCCCTCGAGTTGTTCTTGATGTTATCATCTGAGGTTTAGGTCTACTCAATAGGATATAACCGTAGCACAAAGTAAGCTCTACCGTGTATCTCTGCTTCCCTCGAGGTTCTTGGTGTTATCATCTGAGTTTTGAGTCTACTCAATTGTTTACCTCCCTGAACACAAATTTCTTTGTATATTGTACCTAAATAACACTTTGTATTTTGATTAACGGATAAAACATTCTAATATATGAAATAGTATAGTGATAAAGTTCATAAATAGTTTATATATATATATATATATATATATATATTATATATATATATATATATATATGCACAATTACATAGAATATCTGTTATATAAAATTATATTATACTTTATAACATTTGTTTATTTAAACTTGTAGTTCATGCAAATTTGTTATTGTACAACATTAACAACATTGTGCAATATGTACATTGACGGACAATGATTATTTTATTTGTACACCACGAACTGTTCTGTTATCACCTACAATGGGTAAAACTCACAAAGCAATTGAATCCATAACAAGAACCAAATAGACTGATTTCGAAAATGATCTGTGACGTGGGTAAACCGAGCAGCATTGTTGCATGTACGAGTATTCAGTATTCAGAAACTACCATGAAAATTAATTAAACTACCCTAAATAAGGTATTTGGAAATTGGTCTCCTATTCATACCATGTCTTTATTTAGTTACATCTCGTAGAGAGCGCTGGAGGAATAATTTTAGCTGAAAAATACCTATAGTTGCCTTTTTATGTTCCAGGATCCAAGAAATCTAAAATAAATTTATTTGTCAAAAACATTTTTTACTTTTTTTTCCTAAAGTAATGCTTTTTAATAAATGATGCATAATACATTATCTGAGTGACTAATCAACATACCCAAATAACATTTTGCGTGCTTATGCAGAAAGATTCAATACTATTTATTAAGTACCAAAAAATACTTTTTTTTAAAACGATTCAAATTTAAAAATAATCTCGACTAAAGTTTTATTTCAAAAATAAGATCTTATATTTATTTATTTATTTATATATCACAAAATAAAGATTTTATATCCAGAAAGATTAACGATTAAGATCGGATGTACTCTCTAGATATGGAGTACATTTTCATGAATTAGAATGTGTTGATGTGCAAAATCAAGCAAGATTTAATGTAGATTCAACATAGTATACACGAATTTGATTCTGTTGACAGGTTATAAAGTAGATTTTTGCTGCCAGTGATGAAACTTTTAACTTCTGTTTCTTTTCTCAAACCAACAACAATACTGCTTTGGCTCCATAGTAAAATATAAATATTTGTTCATAACTTACCTACAGACACGTTAAACTCATCTCATACAAACTATAAGTGGATGATATTTTCAAAACTTATTGTTATAAAACATTATATACTATCTGAACCTACAGAATCATTGGGATAAATTAGGTAAAATGAGATAATACATATAAAACTCAGCATATACTATAAGCCTAATATATTTCTGACTAGGTTCCTAAATGTCAACATTACGGCCAAGTCTTGAAGTAATCTCTTAGGTCTGGATTTCAGACAGGTTATGCTTTCTAATTCATGTTTCTTGGAGTCCTGGCTGAACTAATTCTCTTGATGCGGTCACTTCGGTATTCTGAGTAACGGACAGGTACACATCTCAAGGGGTCTTAAAATCTGACTTTCCAGACAACCCTCAGTCCCTCCCTGCGGCATTGTCAAGCGTTATATACTAAGGGAACCTCGTTCGTTACGAACAGTGCCAGAGGAACACTTCCCTAGTTCTGTAAATCATCGATGTTTAATCATCACAAATTCGTTTCCTTTTTATTTTTGAAATAGTTAGGATCATAATAACATTTTAATTTAACTTACGTAAGTTTTATTAAAATAATTAATTATTAATGATATATTTATACAACACAGACATCTCTCAATAGGGAAGTATCTATATTTATATTGATCATCATATTAATCCATTGATAATTTTGTTCAGGCATTGAAAATTACATAGGGTTTAAAGTTGAAAAGGTAATCTACGAGGGGTATCCAAAAAGTAAGTTTCCATTAATTATGAAAAAGTTAAAAAGACTCAAAAAATAACTGAAACACATTTATTCAACTTTTTACATCATACCTTATTTTTCTACATAGTTACCATCCTTTTCTAAGCACTCTTGGTATCTAGGAAGTAGGTTTTTTATTCCAGCATCAAAAAATTCACCCGCCAAACTTTTAAGCCAAGTATCCACCTCATTTTGAAGGTCATCGCTGTTGGCAAATCGCCGACCGCCAAGGTGTCTTTTCAGCTCCGGAAACAGATGAAAATCGCTAGGCGCAAGATCTGGTGAGTATGGAGAGTGACCAAAAACATCCCACTTAAATTTCCTCAAAAGTTCCATTGTTGCAGGAGCAGCGTGTGGTCGGGCGTTATCTTGAATCTTTTGCAAGCTGAAGATCTTCTGTCATGATATTGTGCACAGATGACCGGCTAACTTCAACACTTGACGGCAGTTTATCCATAATTTCATCGAGAGTCACTCGCTTATCATTGTCAATAACTGCTCGTACAGCATTAATGCCGTCAGGTTTGCCGAGAATTGGCCGGTCGGCCATTACGCTCATCGTCATGAACATTTTCTCTTCCTTCCAAAAACATTGCACGCCAACGACGGACCATCTGAACGGACATAACATGTTCACCATACACTTGACACAAGTGACGATGAATTTCAACGGCAGTGGAGTCTCCATGATGTTTAGGCAGCAACTGACTGAGAAGCGTGACAATGGGCCAGTGACCGGCGCACCTGTTGCCAACCGAACCGCGCTACATATCCCCGCCCACAGCTGCACGCTGTGTTACGTACGCGTCTTTTTTACAGAACAAGGAAACTTACTTTTTGGATACCCCTCGTAATTACGCTACGAAATCAAAGGTTAAGTGGGAGCGAGATTGGAAAACGGGTCGCTTTACCAAGATTGGATTTCCAGTACTTCATTATGCAACTTATTCAAACCATTATATCTAAATATTTGTCTTAATCTAATAAACTTCTTTTCATTATTCAGTGAATTCCGTCAAAATTCCTATAAATCTCACAGTTTTGATAGCTGTTTCTACAAAGTTTACAATACATTCCTAATTTTCCAATTTTAAAGATTCATTTACATTATTCCAGTCAGCTAGTGAGATTGTGAATAATATTTTTTTCTTTTGTCTTCAATAACAAGAAACACGATTGATTTTTAAAACAGAATTTTTCTTCAATCGACTAGCAGACTTAAGAAAAAAGTGATTCATGCAAGTCTGACTACCAAGCCACGTCACTGGTTGAGAGATCCAACAATCCTTGACTCGCACAATACGTCAAGATTTCTTCCGCTTAATTCTGAATAGAATTAAAGATACCTCAATTTGCATCTTCATCCGGATTTTAGAAAGTTGTATTATTAGTATTACCTCTAGTATAAGTATAAGTATCACGAGCAGTTCCCTCGGAGTCCTAGCCAACTCGAAACTCAAACATTAACACGTGGCTACTCCTCCCAGTCACAGTTGAGTACAAGAAAAACTATAATGAGATAAGTACGTACAGTAGCAGTCCGAAACTTTGTTTGAGGCTATTTTAAGTTTAATAAATGTTATAATCCGTGTAAATGCATTAAGTTACTATCAGCGCTTAGACAAGATTCAGTTAAAATGATAAAGTTAGCCTTAATTTCTATATCTTGTCCTACAATTAATTAAGAACGCTTCAAAGTTGTTTCTTTTTATCCGGATATTCAGCTTCAGTACGTCATTAGGACGATGTCCCCTCTAATCCATATTTCATTAAGTATGCAACGTTATTAAATAAAGAACAATGTAGTCCAATTTTAAAGTTATCATCACATTTTAAAATTAAACGCACAGTTTAATTCCATACGATTATTTACCTTTAAAACAAGTAATTATAAGTATACTACTGTATTATATTTACATATTAGTCTATATTTGTTCCGTGCGAAGTAACACTATGAAGATTAAAATACGAGTATATAAACATGCGAAAATACGTAATTGAGGTTAACAAATCGCATTTAATCTCATGTTTATTCTGCACAATGTTTGCATTAAACTGTGTTAATTCAGTCAGGTTTATAATTTACCACTATATATTCATGACTTCTGTTTACTTTGGATTTAATAATAAGTGGGATTGTCTATATTCTATTCATTATGATCGCAAAATAAATATTTATCTAAATTAAAATTTAATATATCGTATTGGAAAATATGATATTTAGGTAAATAATGACTGTTTATCTTGCTTATAAACTGTTTCACATTACTGAGTTAAAGTTAGAAAAATTATTAGTTATTATTATTACTTAAATGTATTTAAAACTTTATTGTATCTAAACAACATTTAAGCAAGTTTAGAACTAAAATCTATGAAAATAATATTTTAGGATTTGTAGCATTATCTGCCTATTTTATTATAACTGCTCTCCCATGATGGTGTCTATCATTGCTACACAAAGAAGGAGAAACTACAAGATGGTACATATAATACTTATATATAATACATATAATACCTCAAACATTTATTTAAAATATATGTCTTGATATTATATCTCGGTTATAATACTGTTATACTAGTCTGTATTAACGCTTATTCTAACAGTATTCTCTAAACACCCGTTACTGTTAACCTTTTGAGGATCACTAAATCAAATGAGGACCAGGGATTAAGTTTCACATTACACATGTCTAAAGTTTATTTTTTGTAGTTTTTTATGTTTATTTTATATGTAGAATTCGACAATAATTATTAGTTAAGTGTTAAGCGTAGTAATTTCCATGATTTATAAAATCACACCATGGCTGAAAATATTCCAACCAGTTGCTGAAATCAATGCCAATAAATTAAATATAAGGAATGCAAGGTAGCGCTTTATACTAACGGTATTGCACTAGGCACACATTACCAAGAACAATACAACGGAATTTGGTCATGTAAAACATGAATTGCAAAAAAATACCAAAGAAACGATGCCCTCTAACAATAAGAGTGGGATACTTTTTGTGGATAACATTCAAAGAATTGAGAACACTCAATGCAAGGTTTTACATGACGTATACATAATCAAAGAAGCATAACAGATACTTAGTTTCTGAGTATAAACTCAATGTAATTGGTTCTTCAAATAAGCAAGATCTCCCCTGGTTTTATATAACAAATTCAGATTCTCATAAATATCTACATATAGTTGGGTTGATATAATTTTTTGCCATGGTTGGAAGGAAAGTTTTAGCTATTTTATAATTCAAATTAGTAGATGCTTTCTTCAAGATTATTCAAGTTATTCGTAAAGATTAAAGATAAATGTTCGAGTCTATCCATCCAAAAACCTTTCAGAATTGTTTAATATTGTTTAAAATACTTTGACGGGAAATGGTCATTTACTGCAATTACCATTGTAATTTGTAGATTAGTTTGTTAATGATTCATACGGTTCAATAATAGTACAAGCTATTTCAAAGCACAAAATTTGAGAACAGTTCAAAGTCAAATTTAGCATTCATCATAAACTCATTTCATTGACAGTATCAGATGTCAGTAAAAGTTTTTCTCTGAGATCATTTAAGCTACAATTCAACAACGTAATTTCTAAATGCATTCAAATTTAGAATCTTATTAGCCGCTAATGTTATCCACAAAAACCGACCTACACACATGGACTTTTTTAAACGGAATACTCAATAATAATTATTAAAGTACTAGTTCTACTAATCCTTATATTACTTAGTAAAAGCAATTATGATGTAATATGATGGGAGTCCTATAAAAAATTTAAAAACTTAAGTAGGTATGCATCAGATAGATATTATTTAGATTCATGGTAAATAGTATCAGAGTTTAACTTAATTATTATACAGTATCATGTTTGGGACGTGTAGGAGCATTTCTGGTTCTAATTAATTATATACTTAACGTCACAGCTGAATCTGCCTTGTCATCCCGATCAAGAAAACACAAATCTTGGATCACACAGGTCTCGGAAACTTACTTCGGTCAAAAAGCGTATATTTCCAGTCTTTGTCATATTATTTCAGGTCTAAGATATTTCCAGTACCATAGTAGAGTTTGCCTTGTTGTTCTAACGAAGAAAAAAAAATATATATGACCTCGGTCAAAATAATACTGATGAACTTCAGCTGAAAGTGCCAACAGCTGTTTAGGGTCAATTAACTTTTGATTATGTGTTATCTATATAAATAAAAATGAATTTCCGTTCGTTAGTCTCGCTAAAACTCGAGAACGGCTGAACCGATTTGGCTAATTTTGGTTTTGAAATGTTCGTGGGAGTCCAGGGAATGTTTAAACGATGAGAAAATATAACAAAATTGCAAGCAAAATACTAAAAACGACAATTTTATTTTCCCATCCAAACTGTTCTTACCTGTCAAACGTTTGATTGATGTTTATGTGTCGATAATTAGTTTAACAGCTGTAACAAATACAAATGACGAAGTGTCTCAGTATCATATGTTTACTTACTACTGCATGCAATTTTGGGTAAAACAGCTGTCGCCAATATAGGTTAACATTATTAGTGCAAGAAAACATTAATATCAGATACTGCTTACAATGCCGAGAAGAAAACTACCTAACATAAGTCGTCGAAGAAGATCGAATGTGCGGCGAGCTACCTCTCGCGCTAATCGCACTGATGACCAGCAAGAGACTGATAATGATAACAGTAGTATTGGTATGGCACATTTGCGTTCTACAGTAAATCAGAATGAAGTGGATAGACAAAGAGTGCCGACAAATACAGTAAATCCAAATAACGCTGAATGTTATTATCTTAGATTGTTATTGGTGAATGTTCGTGGTCCGACATCCCTTCGAATCTGGAATATTTGTGGATGAAATATAGGGATGACATGTCTGAAGATGTGCTAAATCGTGTGCGATGTCAAACTTCGAATCCTACACTACTGCGGAATTAATGCGGAAATTTACAATTAGACATTGATCATGATAGAATACATGTATTTATTGATGGAAAATAGAGTACTGTCGTGTTTGGGCCTGACAGCACCCAATATTTTATGTCGAAGATTTTTGTTACACATGGTAAAGTATATCTTTATATGTATACGCACCGCAAAAAAGACAAAAAAATGTAGTTTACCAGAAAGCTTTAAATTGATTACCTGTATTGATTGCCTTTTGTCCGATATGATAATGATGATAATTTGACAATAAATGTGTTATATTTAATGTATGCAAAAATGTCATTGTTTATCATTTCTGATTCCAGGTGCTGAAACCAACAAAAAAGTCAGCTCTATGAATTTTTATTCATACAGATTCGTGATGCTATTAATGCCGTTGCAAATGCATAAAATGTGGAAAAAATTACAATTTTGCCGGCCACTTACATTGGAAGCCCGCGCCACATGCACGAATACGCGCAAGATGCGATGTCGTATGTTAGAAAATATGGCCGTCCAGACCTATTTATTACATTCAACCCACTGTAACCCACAATGGATGGAAATTAAGAAAGAATTGCTACACGGCCAAACACTAATTGATAGGCATGGCATCACTGCCAGAGTGTTTAAGCAAAAATTAAAATCTGTAATGAATTTCATTATAAAGCATCGTGTGTATGGCCAAGTACGTTGTTGGATGTACTCTGTTGAGTAGCAAAAGCGTGGTCTGCCACATGCGCACATATTAGTTTGGTTAGTTGGTAAATTAAGGCCAGAAGACATTGATTCCATAATTTCAGCCGAGAATCCCGATGAAACACTTGACCCAAAATTACATGCAGTAGTAAGTAAACATATGATACATGGACCTTGCGGAGTTTTCAACAACAACTCCCCCTGTATGGTCGACGGCAAGTGTTCTAAGCGATACCCTAGAGCAGTGGTTCTCAACCTTTTCAACGCTGCGACCCCCTTTTTAGGTTGAGAATTTTGGCGACCCCCTTCTTGTAACATCGTAAAGTAAGCCTTTGTATGCAAAAAAGACAGCAATAATGTTTTAAAAAACATAAAAAAACACTATTCAAAACTATATAAAAACGTTATTGAGCACTAATTTCTTAATAATTAATAAACGATTCGGTAATAAATGTAACGAAAGTAGTTTTTAATCATTTCCAATTCTTCAATATCAAAGCAGTCAAAGACTGTGCGCAGTATATTTACAGAACTGACGCGGTGGTGTATTTAAAGCCGCGGAGACAGCCTGACATGGAGCTGCGCGCGCAGCCATCGCACGGCGCAATTCGTCCTCCGACAAGCCACTGTGCCAGTGTGCCAGTCGACTGCCTGACGTCTCTTGAGAAATAGTGCGTATTTTGATCTTCAAATTGAACACTCAAGTTTTAGTATTAATAATGGATAAGTTTTAAAAAAGAGAAGCTTCATGTAGCAAAAGTAGTTCCGAAGTCTCAAAACTAAAATGCCGAAAGTATGATAATGCATGTCTACAGTTTGGTTTTACTGAACTTGAAAACAAACCTCAGTGTGTGTTATTTGTAGTGAAGTTTTATCAGTTGAAAGCATGAAACCTTCAAAAATGAAGCGTCAATATTGAAACTAAGCATTCTGCGCTGAAAAAACAAACCAGTCGAGTTTTTTTCCAGAGAAAAACTGCTGTCCCTTCGCAGTCAACAGGTAAATATTAAAAGTCATAATGATGTTAGCAAAAATGCCCTCAAAGCTTCGTACGAGGTAGCGCTAAAGATTGCTAAAGTGGGGAAGCCACATACCATTGCTGAGAAATTAATTCTTCCTGCCGCAATCGATATGGTTTCAAATATGATTAATCCTCAAGAAGCTGACAAGCTAAAAAAATCCCACTATCAAATGACACTGTGTCACAACGAATATCACACATGGTGAAAGATGTTCAGAACCAGCTAAAGATGCAAATAAAAAGAAAGCACGTTTTTTTTTTTCGATTCAATGCGACGAATCAACTGACATTGCTAACTGTGCTCAGTTTTTGTGTTTTTATTAGGTATGATTGCAGTCACTCTATTAAGGAAAATGTATTATTTTGCAAATCTTTGCCAGACCGTGCCATAGGTGAAAGTCTTTTTAAAGTGTTCATGAGGCAACTGAACCATTTGAAATTTATTGGAACAAAATCTGTTTCAATTTGTAGTGATGGTGCAAGAGCCCTTTCGGGTAAAAACAGCGGATTGATTGCAAGGTTGAAAACGTTAATGCCAAATGCAAACTGGGTGCATTGTGTTTTACATAGACAAGCTTTGGCAGCTAAAGGAATGCCGGATGACTTGCGTCAAGTTTTGGCTGAGGCTATCAAAGTTGTTAACTACGTCAAGAGTCGACCATTGCAGAGTAAATTACTTTGAAAACTTGTGTGAAGAGGTAGGAGCCCGCACAAACATTTGCTATTCCAAACCGTAGTGAGATGGCTGTCCCGGGGTAACGTGTTGAGTAGGCTGTTTTCATTGAGATCAGAAATGTTGCTATTTTTAATGGACAGTAAACATGAACTTTCCCATTTTTTCAGCGATGAAAAATGGTTAATAAAGCTTGCTTACTTAAGCTGATATTTTTTTCTCATCTCAACATTTTGAACTCATCCCTACAAGGACCAGAACAACTATTTTTGTAAGCTCAAGACCGAGTAAATGCATTTGTAAGAAAACTTACTCTTTGGAATACAAGAATAAAAGATGAAGACTTTGAAAATTTCCAACACAAGAATTCAAGGAGTATGTCTCAAGTATTGGTGACACATCCATTGACACCATCATCTCTCTCATTACTCATATCATCACACTTGAAGCCTTGATAAAAGCAGTTGAATGATAATATTCCTGTTAAAGATACAAGTGGATCTGTGTGGATAACAAAAACCATTTTCTGTAAAAGCAGTTTCAAAAAGCTGAATTGAATGCTGGCCTCCACGATGAACTGATAGATATATCAAGTGATCAGTCATTGAAACTAACTTTTGACGATGTTTGTCCGACAAGTTTTGGCTAAGTGTAAAGAAGGAACACCCAGAATTAACCAAAGTAGCATTGAAGATCTAGATACCTTTTTCTACTTCTTACAATTGTGAAAAAAGGATTTTCCACAATGGTGAATTTAAAAAACCAAATCAAGAAATCGCTTGCCACTGGAAAATGATATTATTTTGTGTTTGACAAAAATCAACCCAGGACATTCTACAGTTAGTTAATTCAAAGCAAGCTCAAGTTTCTCATTAAGTCATTCTGCTGGACTTTTTAAAAAATGTATTTTTTGCAATGTATTTTGTGTAGTGTGCCTTTTTTAGAAATAAACAAATTTTGTCTCACAACAATAAGGCCTACGTTACGATACAAGTGGCGCGGCAGGCACCATCATTTTTAGCAGCGATGTTGAGACATTTAGAGCTCCATTTGTACCTTTTTGTTAATTATAGTTGTATTTTAAAATAGCATTGATTAATTGTAAATTGATTTAAATATACTTATTGTATTTAACAAGCGGACTCAACTCAGTTTCTAAATAAGTACAATGGTCGCTTCATTTGATATTCGCCGCTCATATGGTATATATGGCCTGAGTTTTTTAGTTTTTTTTTTCATTTATCACCTATCTCTCGCGACCCCCCCAGACCCGTCCCGCGACCCCCCTGGGGGTCGCGACCCACCGGTTGAGAAACCCTGCCCTAGAGCATTGATTGCTGAAACCATCTCGGGAAATGATGGTTACCAGTTGTATCGTCGGCAATAAGTTGAGGACGGTGGGCGATCTGTAATTGTGATGATAAAAGGACAAAATTTTGATGTAGATAATCGTTGGATTGTGCCGTACTCGCCAATATTGTCCAAAACTTTTGAAACTCACATCAATGTGGAATTTTGTAACTCTGTCAAATTGATAAAGTACATATGTAAATATGTTAACAAAGGCAGCGACATTGCCAAGAGGTAAGTGAAACGAAGTTCACCGGGTCAGCTAGTAAATATTATGATTATCTTATCATGACATTCGAATGTAAGCAAACTAATTTTTCAATTTTTAATTCGACTTTATTTGGTGAAATGAATGTGTTATGGGTGGTAAAAAGTACTCTAAATGTTAATTCAGACCAAAAGCGATACCTGTTCCAAATTTCAGCACAATCCGTATAGTAGTTTCAGCGTGATTCGAGGACAAACCTCAATACATCCAAACATGCAAACATTGAAACTTTCGCATTTATAATATTAGTAGGAAGTAGGATATATCCCGACATAAAATATAAATTTAAGTACATTTTTTATGCGCGATAAGGCTACAGGATATTTTAGTCTAATTTCGATGTTCTCAAACTAGTATACTCGATAAATGGAAATGTAGCAATAATAAGCATGTAAAACTCTCCAACCTTAGTGATTTAGATTTTTATCTCTTGGACCACTTTAAAACAAATAAGGTGTGCAGCAGACAACCAAGATACAGAAATCCTTCTTCCAAATGTCATCGAGAGCTGCAGAACTATTCTAACCATTCAGGAATAATTTTAGTGATTGACATTTGTGTCTTTTTTGAAGAAAGAGGAGGACGTTTCAAGGATCTAAATTAATGCACGTGTTGATGATCTTGATGAGTTCACATTTATTGATTATCCACAAATTTAAGACATATATACATACATGTAAATGTTATACATGCTTTGGTTTAGGGTAAAACTTTTTCCAAAATTATTGACTGTCATTTATAAAAGGTTGTATGTTAATTAAACCTTTAAATTAAAATTAAACCCATACATATGAATAATAAACGCTCATTCTTAAAGGCCAATTATATCAGAATGAGACATCAATTCAATTTGGAGAATTGACAACAGTGATCAAATCAAGCCGACCATACTCAGAAACGTTTTTAGGTTTTGTATGAAAAATATAAAGGACAATATTAGTCTCTAAATAAATTTCTTTAAAACACGAGATAATGGTGTCAATGGTCCAATGAACCTTTGTTTATAGAAGATAAAAGTTTTAAGTTTCAAAACTTTGCTCGGACGTTTCAGATATGTTTACAGGATCCTAACGAGGTCGGGGAAGTTTTAAATCTCTTGTACTCAACGTGTTTTCATCTGTTGTGTTATTTTATGTTTTACAAAGGTTTGAATTAAAAGCAAAATATATAGAAAATATAGATTGGAACCTACATATTTTTATACTACTTGTTAATTTACTTGTAGATATAAATTGTGTATTTATTGTATCATAGTATATATATGAATAGTTAATTCTTTCTGATAGTATTTAAAAAAAAACGGAAATAAACGTACATTATACTTTTCTCTGTGATAAAAAAGTATGTAGTACAGTTAGCAATAATGAGACTTATTTCAGTTACAATTTAAGAACAATAAAGTTTTTGTACAGCTTCCATCTAAGACTAAAAACGAAATATGTTTTATGTAATTTTAAGAAACTCTTTTAATAACCATGAAAATACAACACGATAAAATCGTAAAAGACATACATACAAGTATAACTAAATCTGGAATTATGACAACGTTTACTTGCTTTAGCTTCAGTCACTTGCAAATCTTATCAAAATAAAACAAAATGGACACTATCATTAATATGGATTATATCTCAAGCATTTAAAAACAAGTAACATATCTACGTAGTTAAAAATGTTATAAAAAATAATATGTTGTACGAATATTTAACTAAAACAAAATACATATGATTTTAAGGCGAGTTAAATATATTTGATTGTGAAATTCATTACAAGTTATAGAATACAGAGCCCATAATCCAAGCAAGAAATCGTTCTTTGGCCAATTGTGAGATTGGCTTTGGAGAAATGAAATTAAAACATTATTTACGCTAAAAGGATAAAGTAACATTCTACTACATATGTATAATTATCTTATACCGAATATGATATTACAACAGCAAAGAAGGCAGACAAGTTCACTTATGAATTATATAAATTGATCAATGGCGTAGGATATTTTTTGACTCACGTTGCGATTCATTATGAAACTTGAATAACTGCAGCTGTTATAAAAGTCTAACATTTCCTTCACAACTGCATAAAGTGTGCTAAAATGTGGTGCAAATTAATTGAACATTTCAATTTATATTAAGCACAATAACCGAGAATGGATTACTAATTAGTGGGTTATTTAGTTATGTTGTAAACAAATGTAAAATATAGATATCATTTGAATGATTAAGGAAAACCCATCTATAATAGTATTGATAGAGTAGCATTAAATATAATAGGCCTACTTATCACGAAAACTATTAGGTTTATCTACACTACTATTCTTTATTTCAAATTGTTTTTATTGACAAATTATAAACAATTTGATTTTTTTCATATTAAAATTACAGATTCAATTTTCTGTCGGTATAAAATTTTACAATCCATATATTCCTAATAAGTTTTTTTAGAGAAACTCAGATATGTGCTAATGATAATTTTATATATATATATATATATATTGTGTGTGTGTGTGTGTGTGTGTGTGTGGTGTGTGTTTTGTGTACGCTACAGAATTCGACAAAACCAAATTACTTGTAAAAATTCCCTACTATTTTCAGAGAAAATTTATAAATAAAAAGGAACAAATATAACTTTAACAAATAAGATGGAGAGAAATTGCCTAAAAGCTTGCAACAGAAGCCGTACTAATCATATGTATTAGGAAAAGAAAAAGAGTTTCATAAGGCATGTAATTTCTAAATAGATTCATACTAGTATATTTTATTAACAAATTAATTTCTTACATTGGATATAGTATTTATGAACTTCATAGAGAAAACCAAATTTAGTAAATCATTTGAGAACTTCAGCAGAATAACAGCTTACCATCAAGGCCTTACCATCAAGAAAAACAGCTTAATAAATAAGTAACTATGAATTCACATAATGAAGAAAAATCTTCGTCTACAATTTCTTTACTCCATCAAGATGATAAACGGAAAAAGAGTAAGTTTTCCCAATAAAGATAGAAATTCCCAAAAAAAACTGCTTATGGAACTACACTCAAGAATTTTAAATGTGGCCAAGATGTAGAGATCAGATATTGTCAACTGTGTTAAATAAAATTAACACGCGTAAGTCAAACTTATCGAAACAGGAAAGAAAAAACTCCACATATCTAAGATAACACGATTAAAATGAGGCAAAGGGAATACAAAATTACTTATAAGAATAAATTTTTAAAACAGGAAAATAGATAACGGGTCCAAAATAAGTAAATAAAAATGAATTTTAGGATGTCATAAATTATAAGCATTAATTAATATTACATTTTTGAATTTAATTTCCTGTTTCAAACAATTAATGCACTCTGTTGCTATTAATAATGCAAAAAACTCAGATGAACTACTTACAGGAACTCGTATTTTACGTCACATCAACTACTAACTGGACCAAGAGAGGACTGTTTGTTTAGAGGGTTGAGGTCAGCTTGTTATCTCTTATAGTGTTTGAGAGAGACAGGATTGTGTGTTGGTTCTTGGCAAATGTTTAGTTTGAAACTGTGGAGTACACTATATCACAATTACTAACTGGACCAAGAGAGGACTGTTTGTTTAGAGGGTTGAGGTCAGCTTGTTATCTCTTATAGTGTTTGAGAGAGACAGGATTGTGTGTTGGTTCTTGGCAAATGTTTAGTTTGAAACTGTGGAGTACACTATATCACAACTACTAACTGGACCAAGAGAGGACTGTTTTTTTAGAGGGTTGAGGTCAGCTTGTTATCTCTTATAGTGTTTGAGAGAGACAGGATTGTGTGTTGGTTCTTGGCAAATGTTTAGTTTGAAACTGTGGAGTACACTATATCACAATTTCTAACTGGACGAGGAGAGGACTGTTTGTTTAGAGGGTTGAGGTCAGCTTGTTATCTCTTATAGTGTTTGAGAGAGACAGGATTGTGTGTTGGTTTCTTGGCAAATGTTTAGTTTGAAACAGTGGATTACAATATCACCTAATTCACTTCAAGATCTAAAATTCGTGTTTTATCATTGAAATAAATATACATTAAAGTACTAGCAATTTATTTACGAAAGATATGTTTAACTGTTTTACAGTATTTTATTATTAATCAGGAAACTAAATAATATTAAAATAATGATTTATTAATTTTAAGCTCAAAACATTTGCTCACAATACAACAACTAAAAAAAATATAAAAGAAATCATCATCCTACTGATGTTACAAGTCTAAATGATTAGATGAATTACGTCTATACATAACGAAATTAATATTAAAAACCATTTTGTTGAAGTGGGAAAAATTGTAATTTAGTTTAAACTTTGAAATATAGCGTACGTTTCCAATTCGCTGTTGGGAAGAACGTACTGCTATTTGAATGTTAGAGTTTTATTCCATAGAAACTTATTATAAACCATAGGGAGTGAAACATTTGTTTTCCTAACTTGAATTCTTAAAAGTAATAACACTTGCTATTCAACTTATCCCTTTATTTTTTGCACAGTGTAAATAAGGTAAAACTATAAAAGTTTTCAATTTATAATACTCAAACGTAACTATTGTATAAATCAATAAGTGTTAAAAGCTTCATCAATACTAGACTCAAATTAAAATTAAATAAAGTATCATATCAAAGTCAATACAGATAGTTCCAGTAATGAATTGAAACCAAATTATTTATAAACAGAATTTCTTACATTGCCATAAAACCGAACTTAATGAAAACATTCTACATGTATACATGTGAGATACTCTAAATTTATTCGTGATGTAAGTCTTCTTCACCCTGGCATGTTTTACAAAAATCCTAATGAGCCAATATGTGTTCAATTCCGCCGTAGTAGGTTGTTCAACTGCGAAATTTTGCGTACTGTAAAATTATTTTTATTTTTTTGTGCTCAAAGACACTGTTTGACTCTTTAACGTGAAGATTCGTCGCACTGATCTTTTAATTTAAATTTTTCGAAGGTCGATAAGGAAACAGAATATCTCCCAATAACCATCAAGCTTTTTTTGGCATTCAATCTTGTAAAATATGTCATGATACTAACACAATAGAATATATATTACTTTATGTTAATGCATGTTCCGTGCTCAAAAGGAGCGCCTATTACATGCATTTAATGCATAACAACTGTTTCTCTTTTACCTTATTTTTGACCATTTCATCGTATTTGACAAATCATTTAAGACTATTGCTCGTATATTTATTTATTACTCTTTTTATATATGGTGTAATGAAGAATGGTTTATATTGTGGTGTGTATTGTTGTTATCGGACTAACATATAAGATAATATTGTATATCGATAAACATATGGAAAATTTAAAATAATAGAAATAAGGATTTCGAAGATCGTCCACCTCAAAGTTGCAAACACCTCTGCCAAGTAGAACACTTGTGATTTACAATGATTATTGTATCTCCAGGGACTACCGAGTGATAGATATCTCTTGTGGGGGATATTCTACATACATACAAGGCAACGACGTGTCGTTTTCTTGCGCTTCCAATCGTTGAGTGTCTAGGTCAACTACTTGCCGAACCTAAAAAAAATACATTATATTATACAAAAGGCACGATGATGTAATATATTGTATAACACGAGTATATAATAATATTGTACTATAATCAATTATTGCCATTCCTTAATTTTCAAAAGAAAGTTATGGTTATATATTTAAAGTGAATTGTAAAAGCTGTTATTATATACATCTCAATATTTTCAGTTTATTAACACCACCTGTGAAAAACAATATTATTTGTAAAAGCATAATAAATAAAGACACTATTTGTAATCACTTCCCTGAGTAGGAAAATAGTGAATGCACTCAACAGCTATTTAGATAGCAGTCTGATAATTAGATTTACAAAGTGCTTTTACAGAAAAAGTGTTTTAGCATAAACAATCTCTTGTTTCAGTATTTCTTCATGCAAAGTAATGTGTTTATATTTCTGCAAAGAATAGGTTATTCTTTAAACTACTGATAATTAATATGTTAATAACATGTTTTCACTTACAACATTCACAAAACACTGTGCAAGCTATCTAGGAAATTATCATATAATAAATACAAATATAAATATTTCTTACAAGTGTAAAAATAAGTAAAATAACTGAAGAGTAGTGTATGCATTTTGAATTACATACAATAATGCGGGATGAAAAAAATTGTTATCACTAATAGGTTCCACTAAAAAGGAAACTGGATTTTTATGGATACGTGTCTTCGTTCAGTGATACTAATCATCCATAAAAGTAACATTCGAGATCTGAGATCTGAACTCTTCCTCAGCTGAATGACTTACATAAGAGATATCTGCAATCTATACTAAAATAAACAAATCATATCAGAGACACAGTATGGTTTTAAGAAATTCAACAAGGTGAACTATTGGTATACGAGGCCATAAAAACTCTTAAAAACGGTCCACTCCTATTTACTTTTGGCCTCTGGTCAGTTCAATGTGATTTGTCGGTGAGTTTAAACCTATTGTGACCTGTTTTCTGTAGCATGAACTTGACACGCAACACCTAGTTCTGATTCCTGACGTGTCAAAACGTTCGATTATCTTAACCTCTAGTTATGTGTCAAGTTACGTATTTCCCTTAGGAGGACATCAAATTGCAGATCTTTAAAAGTTGTTTTACTGATTTTTGTATCACTGATCGATTCCAAATGCCCTAAAACAGTCATGATTCCCTTACAATCCTTTCATTGTCAAAAACAAATTTCAAAACACAGAATTATGAGATATGTGATAACATACCTACATTTGTATTGATAAATATCGTATAAAGATAAAGTAGAAAACTATAAATTTATATGACTGGTGAGGTATAACAAAATCAGCCATTTTCACAGTATTGTGACATGGCCCAGTACAAATACGATGAAATTTGAAACGTTTGATGAGTGATCTTAAATTTCCATCTTTCTCTTCGATTACCAGGTGTCAGTTATGACTTGATTGGTGTTCGCAAGACCTTTTTGGTTTTCCAAAAAAAAGTACGTTTTCAATTCGCACTAAAAGGCGTGTTAACCTATATGGTTAATTACATACACTTTACATTTAAACATTTTTATATTATTTAAGTAACATTTTAATAATCCAAAGCTGTTTATAAAATGATTTTATGGTTAATTAAAAAATTTCACCAAACTGTGTTCGTGCTCATCACAATATGAATAACTCAGTATTATTTGTTGCGTTGAAGAGTTACTTGAGGAATTTCTGCTGCTTCACACCAAACAACAGATAGATATATGTGAGGAATGCCGAGAATCTGCCAGAGACTCCCACATCGTGGAGTGTGATGTCACACACACACATACCATATCGAAACGATAAAAACAATTTTACCCTTAGCCGACCACGGTAAAATACAATAAATATTTGAGTACTTGATCAAATATTTTAACTTAACTGAGTTATTTTGTTATATATTAGCTCGATACCTGTAATACATAGATTAAACACACACTTTAAGTGTACATGATACTTCCTATAAATATCATACAGTATTTGGGATATTTTCCATCGTTTGATGATACTAAAATGGAATACTAAAATCCTAGTAACGTAATCTAACCTGTTACTCAGGTGTCCAAACCCTAATACATACGGTTATTCTTACGTAAAATGCGTAAAACTAAAAGTGTAGCAACATACTAAAATTATTATTTTGCAACAAAATATGTTGGACATGTAGAGCATTGTAGAGTTTTAATATTGTCTAAAGTTTGCTTCTGCTGACAATTTATAGCTTATCAACATAAAACATATAAGTTACTAGATATATCGTTAGTAGATTTTCAGATATATCGACTATACTTTTTCACTTACGACCGAAATAGAACCAAAAATGTCATTAAACAGTTTCATTATAGTTTTGATGAATCTTTAAATATTGTTCGAATGCAAATTTGATATATGAATGACGGGAATTAAATATTGTTTTGTGTTTAGAAAATAAGAAGAAAAATTTCCTCATGTTTAAATAGACTGAAATAAACTCGGGTTTCCTGATAGGTTAAAAATAAAAAAAATATTCATATGTAGATCATGTTTAAGTTATTTTTACAAGGCAGAGATTTATAGAATCGTTTAAAAACGTGTAAAAACATAAATTTATATTTATTTCAATTTTGAAAGAAATGTAGGCTCCATATGGATAGTAAATTATATGGATTCGAAAAGTATTTTATAGAAAATTCCATCTCGCAAAAATACTTCTATTAAATTTTTAATCAAAACCTACTACAATAGAAATGCATACCCCTCCTGGTCCAACACTCCATAGTTTAAATGTAACAAATCAAATTTACTAATGTATATAGTACAGAAAAAATGAGAAGTATATTTGTATAGTTGCAAGTAAATGATTTAACATAATTATTCCAAAAACTCAAAAAGCTGTCGAAATATATATCAAAACATATAATTATTTTGTAAGATAGCTATAAAGCAAAACTATTGTGTACAGTCTGCTTCTGCTGACAATTGTTAACTTTTGTGTGTGTAGAGAGGTTAGTTACATCCGTGAATCGTTTTTTCAAGAACATATCACTTCAGGTTTCTGTTAAAATTTACATTTTAAAATGTAGGTATACATTTACTTCTTTTTAAACTAAGAGCAATACTTTTTCTGTCACAAAACTGTTGCGCGCCAATTTAAATAACCAAATTTTATACATATATGTAATGTTATAGTGGAATTTATATTTCCTAGGAATCTTATTAAATTCTGTACTTAATATTTTATTACTTAACTATGTCTTTTTGAAACGTAATAAATTTAGAAATGCTACAAATAGATTACCTCAGAATTTTCTCTCACTGAAGAATTTGATACCTTTAGAGACACACACACACACACACACACACACACACACACACACACACACACACACACACACACACACACACACACACACACACACACACACACACACACACACACACACACACACACACACACACACACACACACACACACACACACACACACACACACACACACACACACACACACACACACACACACACACACACACACACACACACACACACACACACACACACACACACACACACACACACACACACACACACACACACACACACACACACACACACACACACACACACACGACCCACACTAGCACACTAGCACACTAGCACATTACTAGTTTACAGTCCCATCATAAATTAGAAATGCACTACTTCTATTTTTCTAGTAACTTTGTTTGTAGGTTATAAAAAAACATCACAATGAAATTGCAGAAAACAGATGATGGATATCAATAGAGAAAGCAAATCCCAAACAAGACAGTCAACATAAAACCAAACCAGACCAGTTCCAGTGACATCATTCCATTTCTACGATGCTCTTTTACATGCTACACAAGGTACTATAAGCAAATTATTTTGTAACGTAACATATCTTAGTTTTACTTGTTACTGTTTTTTGTGATGAGACTAGGATACTATGTTTAAGTGTGTAATAATCTGTAACATATTCACCAATGTCTAGTAGTTTAGTTAGTCTAGTATGGTTAGTGAGTCTGATTTAGTAGTTAATTGCAGTATTAATTCTAAATTTAAAAAGCCAAAACGTTTCAAGTCAAGTTGGAACATAATCTGAGAAAATAAGGAGCAGCAGTTACAAATTATGATGTAAAGTTTATATTAAAATTTAAATGAGATTTCTTTAGAAATTTTAATTTAAGCCAAACAGTTAGGTCTGGCTGCCTGAGAGTGAACTTTTGAACTACAAATGTTAATATCAAGCTAAAGATATTGACGTCAGGGATATAATTTGTATCTCGACAGGTTTAAAATTTTAAAACAATATTTGTTTGATTGAATAAAATTTGAATATACCATGATGAAATCAATCGTCTTTAATCTAGTTAAAAAATACATGTACGCAGTTAAGATTTAAAACAATTTACAAAATATCTTCAGACAGAGATAAATCTATAACTGATAAACCCCAAATAATTGACCCCTTTAACAAATTACCCCAAAATTGTAAGCATGACACATGAGAGTTCACTAGAATAAAATTGTATTCAATTAAGTCTCAAGAGGATTTTTTATAGTGTTGGCAACGACAATTCTACTCTCGATAAATTTATTATTTGAATTTTAAAATAAAAAGTCTAATATTTACGATAGTTTATATATTCAACACAGAGAAATTAATAAAATACAATATAATAATACAAATTTGTTAACATACCTCATCACGATAATTAATTGATGTAACCACTTACATATTACAAGTTCATTTAGAAAAATATACTGATTTTAAATTATTTTATTAGTTTAGTTTAATAGGTCTTTAGTTGTATCTAATATTTTCATTAAAAGAAAATGCTAGCCTTTGCAGTACGTATATAAAATGCTCAAAAAACTATTCACGTATTAAAACATTTAATAAATTTGCATCAGTTGTTGATACTTTAATAATTTTTAGAATAAAATTGTTATAGACATGTATTTGTTTATACAGCAAACAGTACAATTTAAATACAAATATCATGATATGTTATTAAATCATTGCTCGTAACATACGTAATATATCACTACCTTCACAGAGTAGTAAATAACCGTATATATACCAAATAGAAAGAAAAATATACTGCATCAGGCTTAATAAATTCCCAAGAGTAATAAAGAGACAGGTAGCTAAACATATGTGCTAAAATAACAGTAAAGAGGGACATAACGTCTCCTCCCATGAGTATTACGAGAGACAGGTAGAGATACAAGTGTCCTATAGATAATTTACAGCGAACGTTCACTACCTTGACCAAAGAACCATTGTCAGAGATAGATTTATTTATCAGAATTGCTATATTTCAATCATCTACGATTAATATATGGTAATGATGAGAAAAACGAATTTTACCCTAAACTAATAAAAGTTTAACCACTAGGTGACTAAATTATAAAATACAAATTTTTCCCAGAAGTTTTTTTGTGGAGAGTTATATTGTGGTTTTTAGAAAAACCTTAGATTAAATAAGATATTGAACGAGTGAGGTACAAATCACAGGTTTATATACTAAGGCACGAAAAGATAAACAATCAGCTGATGGCGTGTGGTTGATCGTTACCGCCTTGCAACTGTTGCAAGTGTGAGATAGGATCGGTTTCTGCTAAGCGTAAGTTAGGTAATTAAAGTGAAACCAATAACAGTTACTGTATCTGATGGCGTGTGGACCGGTTTATTATCTTCCTCAGTGGCAACTGCTGATTTATAGGGAAACATACTGCTATAAATAAATAACCTTTACAATAATGTTATATTTAATTTAATTTTCTAATCAATTGTAAAAATTAGAGAACATCTTCTGTTAAAAGGAATGTTTGATGACACCATTCCATTTCATCAACACGTTCTAAGATTTTGGCGGCCATAATTAAGTAATACATTCCAATTAATTCTCAGACTGTAAAACCTTATCATAGAGCAAAAATGCTTAAAATCCTGCAAATTTATTTTGACTTACCTAATTATGAAATTGTTTCTTAGTTTATAAATATTGAGTTTAATTCAAGGAAGTGACGTCCTATGAAAGGTGAGGTTACAAAAACGCTGGACTGTAATATGGAGAGTATTACCTCAGACGTACACGAATCGTTTTTACGTTAAATATCTTACTTAGACATCATATGTCAACGTAATTGTTGAGGCAATAAATTTGATAAGTTAAAATTGTTTAATCGGTTTTAGGTTCTAATTATATATTTGTTATCAAATTCACATATCTTTAAAGCAAATTTCTTAATATAAAAAGAAGAAGAACATTTTTTTAAATAACAGTTCTTAAACTAAATTAACTTAAAGCATTGGAATCGGTTCTAAATAAAAATTGCTGAATATGAAAATGTAACATTTCTATACATATTAATGCATTATATATTCAGAGGGTAACTTTTTTTTCATTCGTAAATATTTTTATTATATTAAGACTGAAACAGAATGTATTTCATTGATAATTGTGTAATTCCCTAAGCCATGAATTAATACAATTTATGCCTCTCCCTGACATTTAAATTTTCTAGAGTTGTGCACAACCCAGTAAATACAGTTCGTACTTACTCCAGTAAAATATACAGTTTCTATTGAAGTTATTAATCATAATGAATATACAATGATTTTTTACATTGATTGGAATCAATTATTACTCCCTTGTAATAGGAATAATACTGTATCGGGCAAGAAGGTAGAAGCTTTGTTCGGCTCCATTCAAATGCCAAGAGACTAAACAACCTCAGATTATTAAGGCTGAGATCCTCGTAATTTCAAGTTCAGATCAATACTTTAGAATACAATGGCTCTGTGTCTAGACAATGACTGAAGAGCTTCAGGCCGGCCTCTATTACTGGTACTTTAGTATAATAAGCACATTTAATTATTTATTAAATGCGAAACGCCACTATTATGCGTCTAGAAGATGTCTAAACACGATTCTCCAGTCCTTTTTTATAATGCTCTAATAGGATTCAACTGAACTTCAATCTTAAATTTAACTCAAAGTAATTCTGTCTGTATTTCACATTAATATCTGTCCGTATAATGTTTCTAACACGAACTGATTTATAGATTTGACATTCAACATGAAACTTTGTTTCTACACTTAGGTCCATGATGTTGCATGTCCAATCATGGAAAGATTTTCTAACCGTCGTTGCTGTGTAGCACTCAGCAGCATGACACAGTTTCTTTTCCAAACTCCGAGGAATGAAAATTTGTATTCTGTGTAAGTTTATCTGTCTTCAGAGTTTAAATGTTGTATATTACCTCAGCGAAATTTGTTACACGACACTTTGAGTGGCGTAGGTTACTTCTACCTTTCATGATAAAAAATGTAGGTACCTACCGTGCTAGACTGCGTACTAGTTGGATAGCTCAAACATGTTTTTAAGGCACTTCACCCAGTCAGCGAATTCTGTTCATACGACACTTTGAGTGACGTAGGTTACTTCTACCTTTCATGATAAAAAATGTAGGTACCTACCGTGCTAGACTGCGTACTAGTTGGATAGCTCAAACATGTTTTTAAGGCACTTCACCCAGTCAGCGAATTCTGTTCATACGACACTTTGAGTGACGTAGGTTACTTCTACCTTTCATGATAAAAAATGTAGGTACCTACCGTGCTAGACTGCGTACTAGTTGGATAGCTCAAACATGTTTTAAAGGCACTTTACCCAGTCAGCGAATTCTGTTCATACGACACTTTGAGTGACGTAGGTTACTTCTACCTTTCATGATAAAAAATGTAGGTACCTACCGTGTTAGACTGCGTACTAGTTGGATAGCTCAAACATGTTTTTAAGGCACTTCACCCAGTCAGGGAATTCTGTTCATACGACACTTTGAGTGACGTAGGTTACTTCTACCTTTCATGATAAAAAATGTAGGTACCTACCGTGCTAGACTGCGTACTAGTTGGATAGCTCAAACATGTTTTTAAGGCACTTCACCCAGTCAGCGAATTCTGTTCATACGACACTTTGAGTGACGTAGGTTACTTCTACCTTTTATGATACAAAATGTAGGTACCTACCGTGCTAGACTGCGTACTAGTTGGATAGCTCAAACATGTTTTTAAGGCACTTCACCCAGTCAGCGAATTCTGTTCATACGACACTTTGAGTGACGTAGGTTACTTCTACCTTTTATGATACAAAATGTAGGTACCTACCGTGCTAGACTGCGTACTAGTTGGATAGCTCAAACATGTTTTTAAGGCACTTCACCCAGTCAGCGAATTCTGTTCATAGAAACTAAGCTTTGGCCATATCTTAGTCTAATACAAACTCCAATAGACGACAGTACCAAAGTGGATGTTGTGGCACAGGCCTGGTGAACACGATCAACCAAAGCTTTGTCGAATTTAGTTTCGGCCATGATGGAAAGACTAACGAAAAAACAACAAGGAAAAAGAGGTTGCATTGGTTTTGAATATACTTTTAAAACTATTAATAAGGACGGACAGCTCTTATACCCCAAAATTAAATGAGTTCTGCCAATGGTCAAGTGGAACCCACGCCCCTATTTCAAGTCTCTACGACCTTACTATCAGGTTTTATTACCCAGAACCTTCTAACTATCTATAGTTACCGGATAGACATACGGACACGTGGACAGACGTACTGACGGTCGTACAACAATATGATTGTAGTAAGGCCCTGTTGGAATTATAATAATGTATATAGGTTTGAAGGAAAACTATTCTTTGTCTAAATATCTATGCAATTATAATCAAGAATATATTGGAACAACAAATTTAACATCCAATTAATGCTTAAAAGTTACAACAACAAAAATAAAATAATTATCTGAGCATTTTAATTTGTGCTGTAGAACCCATAATTAGATAGGGAATAGAAACACGTTGTGAGAATTCTAATGTAATAAAACTCTTTGTTAAAAACTAATGTGCCAAATTAGAGCCAGTGTTGTTTGTTGCCGGAAACGACTTCAGACTATCCCAGGTGCAACCAGTTACATTCATAACTACGTCTATACATTCTAACTGCTGTTACGGAATGTAAATGTATATGTTTTCATTTAGTAAGATTATGTATGAGAATTTATAGTTTACATTTAAGTGCAATTAAAATAGTTTTCGTTTATGTTCTTTTGAAATATTCATCTAGAGGTATCATTGTCATTCTCTAATTATTCAATTAACAATCTCTAGAATACACCAAGTAACAGTGTTTTAAGTAATATAAGATACAACTACAATTATCAAAGGCTAATCCGTATGTTAAATAACAATACATGTCGTCGTCTCCATGAAAACAAATTCCGGGGTTTAATATTTAGTTGTAGAAGCTTCATGTAACGTACATTTGTAATGGGATTGGTATTAAAAATAGATTACAGCTAGTGCACGTTAAATCAGATTTCG
Organism: Homalodisca vitripennis; assembly: GCF_021130785.1. NCBI lineage: Eukaryota > Metazoa > Arthropoda > Insecta > Hemiptera > Cicadellidae > Homalodisca > Homalodisca vitripennis. The sequence goes on from NW_025776579.1 coordinate 182,805, forward strand.
ACTACAATCTGAATTCTCAAAGGACTACAGGTTCAGCCGACATTATTGAAACAGGTAAATCCAATTTTTTTATTAATTCCTCGCTCTTGGATTTACTTACGTACAGTATAAAGTATGTTTTATATAAGGCTGTAGAGTTTTTAAATGTATTTCTCTGTGTATTACAAATGACTTTGTCCATCAGTACAAAACAATCACGATATTATCAGCGTGAGATCGGAAGACAATCAGTTCACGCGGGAAGCATGAGTTACAGTGAACGTGATTACTTGTACGTAAACAAATTACGTTGAGCAATACTCAGATCGAACTTACACATAAACAATTCAGTTAAATTTACAGATAATAATGGAGAATTCGTACATTTAAATGCTTATACACTGCAGGCATCATGTTTAGTAATATTGCTAAATTAAAATCTAGCATTGCAGCATTACTTGTTATCACTTACTGTATAATATCGCTTCTACATAGAGTGCATATTTAGTATAAACATACATCGGTATGTATATAAGATTGTACGAAATAGAGTTAATTTTATTGTGCTCAGTTAATCAAATAATGATGTGCATCATAGAAAATATGTTTCGAAACTTATTTAATAATAATTATTAAATAAGAATATGTATTTGGTGACAGGTACAGTATTAATCAAAATTTTCAGTGCTCCTAGTGACTAATACACGATATGATATATATTCTAAGAGGTGTAGATCTCTCAAGAGCATTGTAAACCGTGATAGTGTTTGAGCCATCCATCCATATTTAGGTATTATGAATGATCAATAAATCTCATAACCACGTGAGGAGAATGTGTTTGCCTTCTTGTCGCTTTTCTGCAGCGTGAAATTTTGATCCTTCCAAGTTTGTTTTCGCGAGTCTTTATTTTGTTATGGAGGTCAGGTATGTCTGATATCCCTACTAAACGTCTGACCGTATATACGTAGTATTTTAGTTAGTTGAGATATTGAATTAAATACAAATTTCCCTTAAATATACATCGATCCTCTTCCTATAATCTAACCACAGATAGACTGCAAATTGTCAGCTAACTACTATTAAAATACTAACATGTGGTGATATATAGGAATACAATGTTTAATAGATATTTCGGTGTTTATCTAGGGTTCAGTAATGTATACGGAGATATTTACCCAAGCTCTGGTCAAATATTTAGTGTAGATTAGTTTACTATTTTCATATTTGTAATCCATGGTACTGATGGAAACGTTTACTTGTTATATATAAAATAGATTCATTTAAAATTATGGTTCATGTCAATGTATGGGCCTCGGCTCAGAGCTATTGAAACTTTACAAATTCTTCTTAGGGGTAACTTGAAGCGTATTTTAATGGCGACGATAAAATAAAATAAGAAATAAATTTATAAATATGTATGGGTCAACCAAGTAAAATGGTTATACACGCATCGTCAGACACACCTGACATAAATGACATAAAACAGCTATAAAGTGATTGTTTTAAATTGTAACTAATTGTTACATCTTACCGTAGTTTTTTCCACATTTGGGTATCGTGAATGTCTGAATGTTTTTGAATATATATTATCACTAAATCATAAATTCACAAAGATGTTTATTTGGATAGGTTTTTGCACCATAAATTAGATAAACACGCCTTCAATCTATACGATTTACTAAATGTATAGTTTGTTATAAAATCCCAACAAAGCAGTGTAAGCACATTGCTTGGATTGACCCATTACACGATTGTTTATTATAGTTCACAATTTATTCCAGAAAGTAGCACAGTTTTTGTAAATAATCCGAACAGGGGCGGATTAGCATGTCGATTGGCTTGGTTAATACTTTTCTTATTAATTATTTACTGTGTTGAATTTAAATTACAACTCTACATCAAATAAAATCAAAAAAGTCCTATTTAACTTTACTATTTATTTCATGAAATTTAGGTATGTCGAGCTGTGTTTTAATAGCCCAGGAATATTTGTTTGTTAATGCACCCATCCCGTACTAGAGTGCCTTAGTAGAATTATCTTTGTATATTTTATATATGCTAAAAGCATTTTTGTCTATTTTAACACCATTATGGTTTAAGTTATAGCCTACTTAAGAAAATAAACAAATTCAGCACAAATTATTACTATTTATAAACAATATTTTACGATTATTTACAATCCAAGCCCTTCGATTCTTTAACGAAAATATAGAACATTGATGTAAGAATCAAAATAATATTATTGCAAAATGTTATAGATTAAAGATAGAAACCAACTTTAAGGTAATGTTTTATTAGGCATTAATGATGGGTCCTTTCTGTTGTTAAAATAAATTAGACATATAGACTGTTCTTTCTGAAATAACCTCTATTGAATTTTCAACACAACTACACGCAAATTAATCCAAAAGAATCTACAATAATAAAAGCTGTCCCGATTCTAACCTGAAACATTGCCTTGCCCTAACTTAATAGGTACATGAATACCATATTTCCAAAAGTCTATACACATATTTTTGACAGTAAAGATGAAGCAACAAAGATTTACAATTTACGATCGCCTGTTATCAGTTTGCTAATGAATCCACGTTGGGAATTTGTGAAATTCTAATTATAATTTGTCGTTCTAATTTTTATCCGATTTTAAATGTTTTTACATAAACCAATAGTTATGCTGTTTTATTATTTAGTAGACTAAAGATAGATTTTGTAACTCATACTAATTTAATTCCAATAAACATAAAATTACACATGGATAACAAGGGCTACGATGGAGGGAACATATAATATATTTTCATTTACCATTCGGAGACTTACCAGGCCAAACCTCTAAGTTCATTTCTCGGACACACAGATTTACAGATTTAGTGATAATTATAGATTGCAGTTTACGACGAGTTAACTTGCACTAACTGTTGTAACTTCTCACCGGGAGACACCAATGCACACATAAGTCCACGTTATATCAATCCAGAACGACAATTAAAAAAAAAATTTAAAGTTGGATTTCATCACTATATGCTTTGTCAAATAAAACGGTGTTCCACACTAGATCAACAACATTTATTTATATCTCTATAGTTATATAACTAAAATATGTATATACTGTTACTTGGTTTGCTGAAAATAACAAATTAATAGCTTATGAAACAATTAATAATTATAAAACTTGAAATTTAAACACAATCACACCTCATAATAAATAAAGCCAGCTGGTGTACAATTTTCTAAGTAATTCTTTATGGAATAGTTGGATTAAATATGTAAATAATTAAATTATACTAATGGCCAATTGAATATTCTGGAACGCTTAAAAATTAGTGGGATAATTATCCTAAATACACTATAATCCGAAGGGTATTTGTCTTCAACATAATGTTATGAGCTCGACTCGTGCAGTATTACAAACATATTCTACTGTAGTTTTCAACAGGGCAGGTCTTCCTGGCATTTTTTGATATATTTTAACAAAAACACTTCAATTTTGTCTTCGTGATCTTTAGAATACCTTGCCATTGCTATCAATTTGCGCTGTATAAGAGCAGAACCAGGTAGCTTTATGTACTTAAAACCGACCGTCAAACAATTATATAATGATTAAATCGCTGTAAGAGCAATAGTTACTCACTCGCCACTTTAACGGTCGATAATTGGCTAGCTCATGACTTTTTTTATTTTAGGTGTCTAACCTCGCTTCTGGATGATTCTATTCCTTATAACTGTTACTAGTTGTTCCGGTGATTAGGAACTTCCGTTATCTAGTTCCTAAAGGATAGAACTAGAACATTGTACATATTATATTCGAGTGAAATTTATGTTTTTTTTTCCTGAGCGAAAGTACAAACAAATACATTAAGGCATTTGCTTCTGTCTTTACATAAATTAGGCAAAAGTTAAATAATTATATATAAAACAACAAATAAAGCTGTATTTGTCATAATTTGAAGTTCTTAATAGAATTATTTGTATTCCCTGCTTTGCTTGTGGAAATTAATTTGGCTATAACGTTAAGCATTGCAATGTTAAACCCTCATAGCAGCAGGCCTATCATTGCTTCCCTCTAAGATTAGTAATATAAGTATACTTAGTAGAAATACTCGTATTATCGATAATATTATCTAATTATCTTTCATAGATATCTATAATATTGCATCAAGAAACTATAATCAAAGAGATGTTCTTTCATATTTATTAGCATTTAAAAATTTTTAGTTTTAATGTTTCATGAAACAATTACTTATTTTAAGAACTAAGGAACATTTTAATATTAGTCAAAAATGTTTGCTCTCTTTTAATTATATACAAACATAGGCATAACTTATCTCCTTCAAGGAAAAATTTAAAACAAAACAGCTGGTAAAGGAATTTTAGAACAAAATTTATTTTAGATCAATTTTAATGTTCATATATTTAATTGAATAAACAGAGATATTTTATTGATTTTTGTAAAACATTTAATTTTAGAAAAAAAATTTAATTTAGATCAATTTTAATGTGCATATATTTTAATGAATAAACAGCGATATTTTATTGATTTTTTTAAACATTTAATGTAATGACTAATACATGTCCTGCAAAATCAATCATCAATGATTCCTTAGAAAATCTAATAAATTAGGCACTCTTTATGGCAAAATAATAAGATTAAAATATAAGAGAACCAATAGCCTTACAATCTAGGGGCTTAGGAAATCAGTTCTTGTTGAAGTCAGTGATTTTCCGTTGCGTTCTAACATGCGATTTCTAACATGTTGTATTTCACAACAAGTTTTTCATATCATCAGAAAAGATTAACACAAATGTACTAGCTATTGCAATCAACGTTAGTACATGTATACATAAATTATATGATTCATCACTTAATTTATATAATTGTGATTACAAATATTTTAACAAAAATATACATTTTAAATTCAATTTAAAAAGATAAAGACGATGTTACTTAAACATGAAAACAATCGTATTACAGTACATCAAATTTAATAAAATATTAGCTTGTTAGATTACTTTTGAAATAAATAACAAAATTGCAGTCGTCGTGTAATGATAAAGTTTACAATAAACTTACAGACTACATTTAAAGTAATATTCTTTAATCTATTTTAGCTATCAAATTGTAGAAAAAAACAATATAGTTACCAAATGGCTGAATTTGGCGTTACGTACAATTCATATTCCTAATTTCCAATAATTAGAGCTTACTGAAAGAAAACCCTAGAAAAAACAAAAAAAATCAGGAGCCAATTTGCATATTATAAACACACAACCTGCCTCAGAAATATTTGTTATATTTTAGTACAGGTTGAATTGGGAATGGTCAAAAATATTAAATAATATTTTTTTCCTCATGTCGATTAAAACATTTGTATTTTGTTATTTAACCTATTTAAATAAAATCTTTTAAAAGCACGTTTCAATTAAATTTTTATTCAAAGTATCTTTTTCTAACAAACATTCAGAATTTGTTTTAGTGCAAACCGGCTTATTTCCCTAAAATATTTTTAAGGAACACGGCATATTTGCACAGATTATGTGCAAAAAGTTTCCAAAACACAAACAAAGCTTCTGTTTTATTTTCTTGATGGCCCAAGAATAGGTAAGTAATGTTTTTATTGTTACACTCCATAGAATTATTTTACATCCCGGTGTGAAGATCTGGATTATCTCTCCTCCTGAGAATTTATATAACTGTAACTTAAGCCATACTATTAGTCTATTTATTTATTAACAATAATTATTCCTCGTTACAATGAAAACACAATTTAAAACTTAATACTTTTGGAACATGTCCAGTTCAGTGGCATCCTGAGTGATTTTGCTTCATGTTGAGAAGACAAATTTAGCAGAATTAACAGTCAGTCTTCTTCCGACCTGTGACCCCAACACCACGGCTGAGCCTATGTATTTGACTGCAATATTCTTGAAATGGATCAGTAAAAACCACATTTTTCATTAAAGATAACTCTCGTAGATGTTGTCATGTATTTATGGCAGTAGATGTCTGAATATTGATGTTAAAAAATTAAGCCTTGAGTTTAGATTTTAGCAACTGATGAATTTGGCTTATTACCTGTAGGAAATAAGAAGTACTCTTAGATGCTTATTTTACAGTATATTTAGCTGTATGTAATTAATGTATGGGCACCAGCCACTACTCCACATACTTGTCAGTTATTATTACGTCCGAGGAGGTAATACAGTCGATTAAATAGTTTGATAAATTAAAATCATAACTATTCACTCTTAACAAATTTCAATAAAGTTGAAAACACGAATTTCGTACATTGTTCGCTACTAAAAATGTATACGTACTTCCTCAGAAGTAATTACTTTTGACAAAACCAAATGGTTTATAGTAACTTAAACACGCACAAAGTAAAATACAAACGTTGTGAGTTTACAGACGTATTAATACATGTATTTAATTATTAAATTGGCGCCAGGATTATTTTTGTTGGCAGAAACCTGTCCAAAATTTTGTAAAATTACAAGTTCTATTAAAAGTAAATATTCTTTTATTTATTGTTTTAAGTGATACACATCCAGTAGCCCAGAACCATTTTTTATAAATCAAGTAAGTACACAGCCTTGTTATTGAAATGTATAGGGAAGATTATCTTAGAAAAAATAGCAGTAGTTCTGAGAGTTTTGCTGGAGATTAACATGGGAGAGTTTCAAAAGAGTCAAAATTATGTAGTACAAGTTTTTTCCCCAAATCATATTTCTTTAGCTTTACACTTAAAACCGACGGTCAGATAAGTAAATATATACAGACCTATAAAGTGACAAGTTTGTCTCTTATCTAGATTTCTGACAGTGATATAACTATCATAAGTTTTTTCAAGTCAGTATTACATATAACAAGCTGGTTATGTCTAGGGACAAGTTATTGTATGATATTTTTAAACCCTTCGATTCTGTCCCATTTTGAGTCTACTAAATAGTGTGATTGACGATCAATTTATTCCTGGTCATCCAGGAAACTCAAATTGATTAAATGACATTACATTACATATTATATAAGTAGGCATATACATATTGATTTAGGTTGCGAATAGTTTTCTAACATTGTCTGGGTATTTATCTGACATGCAAACGCAATAAAAAGCAGTGCGAGGTAATTATCACGTCTACGATTAATCAAAATATTGTAATATTAGATGGATCCTACATAATCTTTGATAATTTAAAGGAGATTCAGAATTTTGAGAATTATTTAATATAATAACTTTTTTATTTATAGACGCTACATATTTCTAACTATCGGAGAACATTATTTAGGATAATATAAGGAAATACGCCATGATGTTAATACATCTATGAGTTTCATTGTTAGAAAGTTTCCAAAGAAACTAAATTAATAATAGTTTCAATATTTAATCGTGATATCCGTTGTGAACTTAATCTTTATTAAAAAGGTTAGTACAATGGTTAGTGTCTTAAAGTTTTATGTATGTTAAACGTGGTTTTCTTACTTTATCAAGACCGTAATTTTAAGTCTAACTTATATACACTTATAATATTAATATATCTCTCAAGACAGCACATGGTGCACTTGAAAGATTGGCGAGATAGGTGGCGGAAGATATCAAATTGAAAAACATATGACGTAACATGTTTATTTATATTATTTAAATCGCAACCGAGAATAGAATAAATTTACTTTTTATAACGACCAAATTTTTAAAATAAGAAAATTCTGTTCTTTTTTAAATCTACTAGGACTTCAATAATAAATTTTTAATCATATTCTGAAACACTTATCAGGTATTTATGCTGTAAAATTCAATACGTGTAACAATTTACGGATCTACATTATTCTCTTGTCGAGTAAGTGCATATTTTCTGCGGTAGATTTCAGCACACGTGACGTAAACTGAAATATCCCAACTATCCAACCTAATAAGGGAGGCGAGTATTACATGGTAGAAGCGTGACGATCTGCCCAAGGACTGGCCCTAGTGCCATGGAATGCTCTTTACCTGGGTGCGCATAACAGTTTCACTGCAGCCATTGCTGTTGGTTCTAGTAACAGTGGTGAATGCACGGCTACTGTTTTAAGCACAGGCAGTTCCAATCCCTGCCAAGGTTTGTAATTAAATATTTTTAGTGACATATTAATAGATCACATATACATTTCCTTCGCGACCAATTTTTATTCTATATATCTTTATGCATCTTTTGCAAGCATACATCTTTATGAGCAAATGCTTATTCTGTTCTTATTACTTCCTTGTAATTATGTTTCAGGTAGCAATATTACTTAAACCCAATGCGAGAAGACCCAGTACCGTAAGTATTTGGGATGTTTCAGGTGTAAATTTAATGCCATTCTGAAACTGCAGTTGTAGTCAAATATCTACACTGTAAATATTTTATTATAAGTTACTAGAAATCATGCAGCCAACTCATTTGTGTCATTTTTGTGATTCGAGAGTTTTGTTCTGATTATTTTCAGGTGGCCTCGGTCCTGCGTTGGCTTGGCGTCCTCTCTGTGACACTAACATTTAACACTATCCCACGTGTGTTGCAAAACACGCAAAGTATGAATGTTTTGTTTGAATGAAAGTGTGAGAGTGTGCGTGCGTGTAGAACTACATTTAACTAGAACAAGTAATCCTCCACTACACAACATATTAAGGTATACTAAATTTATCTGCTTGTATTATACTTAAGTTTACATTTTTGTTCCATGATTATACTTAATTTTGTAATAATACTTATTTAATTAAAGTATATTTCTGTAATTATATTGGTTATGGTAAGTGCATGTTTTACCATGATACACTATTATATGCTGTATTTTCTGATTGTTACAGGGTGATGCGGCCAATGCGGCAGGAGGTCGCTCCACTCACACTAATACAAACACGACACATACACTAGGTAATGTATTGTTCTACTTATAAACATTATAATGAATTTGGCTACAATTGTTGTTTCAGAATGGCAAACTTATATTAATTAGTTTAGTGTATGTTTATACGAATAGTGTTCATAACCTTAATATAGTTAAAATTACTCATAACAGTAGTAACATATTTGTTAATTTTATTGTACTTTAAGTGTATTCATAACAGTAAAATAATAAACGTCCCTATATCTATTATTTTATCAGAGAAGGATAATTTATACAATATTATAAAATTAAATTGCGACTATACGCGTTTTATGGCTTTTATTGATTTTTCGTTTATTAGAAATATGAAATATTTATTGCTTTATGAAAGTTAAACATTTGAAACCAATTATTTTTGTGAACTATGATCAAAGAATACATAATTTTAAAAATCCCAAGATTCATCATTAGGAAGGATACATTTTCTATTAATGAATTTCTCTGTACATTACTTAACTCCACTATTTCACCCACCCAAGATATGTTCCAGTACGGTTATATCAGCCGCAGTCCAGGGCAATGCATTACCTGTGTCACATTCCGGTGATTTATCTAGAGTGGGAACATGCGCCCTCAGTCTTATGTGCCTTATCTATCACTCTACCTTTCTAGCTTTCAAATTAACTAACAATTTTTTAAATAAATAAATATATTTATTCTTTATTTTATCAGGAGAAGCTGTGATTATGGTCATCTCTCTTGCACTTAAATTGTGTTAGTAAAACTTTATAAAAAATGTTTCATAAAAGTAAAACTTTGGATTTATGATATAAAATGTATATATCATTCTATGACGTAGAGCACATTACCAAGAAAAAATATAAAAATTTGTATATTGATGGATTTATGTTGATAAAACTAAACCCAAACGTCCAAAGAGAAACTAAAAAATAATGCAACTATCAAGGTAGCTGTGTGATGTATCATGTGTTGTATTACAGGTTGAGCGAGAATGGAAAATTTCAAGTCTATTGCTCCTTTTATTAGGCTACATATGCTACTACGTTTAAATATAATTGAGTTGTACTCAGCGTGTTAAAAAATTTGTTTCTTTATGATTTTCTCGTTGCCATCCTGGTTACCCATAATATAAATATAAAATATTCGTTATAGATCAGCCAAACTCTATGAAAGGTCATGTACTATTTTCGAACTTGATGGTAGATCTGTAGAAATTCATGCAAATTTAAAGTGTGTAAGATCGTTTTCAAGATTCAGACAGACCGACACAAAGAAATAAATTAAATTTTAACAGCTTCCCGTGTCAGAATCCTCTATTCACACGGGAAGCTGTTAAAATTTAGCTAACGTTCAGCCAATAAATCACTAAAGTATTTATTATCTGTTAATATTGAAAAATTAACTCTGAACATGAATCACTTATTTAATTTCTACACAGAAAATATTTACTCACACTTACATACAAAAATTTACTTAAAACAGTGTTAACAGTAATAAATCACAGAATTGAAAAAATACATAAACACAACTCATAGCACTGGTAAAAATCCATACACAGCTTTTCAAACCTGGGGCTAATAATTAATATTATTACACTGTTATGTAGTACAAAACTTAATTTGAATACTCTACAAAATAATCTAAGGATTACAATAGTTAATTTAATTTAATAAAATCGATGAACCGTCAAAAGAACGGAAAGTTTTAACATAGTAAAAATAGTAATAATTTACATTAATGTGATGAAAATATATATTACATAAGTAACGTCTAATGTAATAGGATGTGACTTGAGTCAAATTAGGCTAATTGCTATCCTAATTCCTAAGCTAATCAGATACTATTAACGTGGTTCTGGAGTATACAGAGCTGTCAATCACCTAGAATATAGCGTAATTGATCTTAATAAGCCACGAGATCTATAGCCTTACCTCAAGTAAGCTTTGTGAATAATAGATAATTAATATATTGGCAATGTGAATATTTAGCCGATTCCGATTCAAAATTTAATATTTATTTATAATGTAAATAAAAGAGTAGATCGATGAGAACTATAATGACATAATTTATACCATACTTATGTTTTAGTTTCAGGATATTGAGAATTCTTTATTGCATACATCGTATTGCATTCTAACAACATACATCGTATTGCTAGCGTCACTTTAGGCCTATATAAATAGGTGTACATATTATTTAGGGTTTATTATTGTATCTACGTAACATACAATATCAAATATCTGTTATAGCGTTTGATTATAATCAATCCATGTCAAATTCATACATGCATAATAGTAACACTCATTCATTATTTTTGGATCAAGATTGTATGTAGCTTTCCAATGTCAATTTCTAACAGTGCCAGCTTGATAAAATCATGAACAGAATAATGACACCTGACACCAATAAGGCTTAAACGAATCCTTTTACGTTTTAAAGCAAATCAGAAAGTCCATTGATTAGTTTCACACCATATTTTCTCGGGACCTGTGCAGAAACGTTCTTCAATGCCGTGGTAGTAAAAAATTCCATCCATCCTATGTTTCTTAATATTGAACTTCCATACCCCTTACAGAAGTACACTATGAAAAGCAGTAAAGGAATCACCTCAAGAATATTGATTCTATAGGTATATTCACCAACACAAGCTCTCTGATAGCATTTCTACACAACTCTGTAATACTAGTCTTGAAATGATTCTAATAGCTTTAATTTGAGTTTTAAACGCTCTTAATAGTTCTTATTGGTAATATATTCCCCAAAGGGGTAATTTGTATGACACGTGTATATTAGTAATGACATATACATAACAGTAATACACATAAAGTATGAAGGTAACCAAAACAAAATCCGTAAAATAACTAAGAGACAGCAAAGAACTAATAACCGCGATCCAAAAGCACAGCATGGATAACCGTAGAACATTAGAACTAGTATATAAGAAATAAATTATTCACAACCTATAATGGTACACCTATAATTATGTTTATGTCTTTAACGGTATAAATACTTTGACCTAAAATTTAGTTATTTTAACTCGTATAAACGAAGAGCACGTGTTAATAACTCGTTTACGTGTACTTGTAATTAACTCTTCTGAAGTTCACATGAAACGTTAATTGCATTCTACTGAAATTTATTTGTTATTGCTGTTTGCACACAGCTTTTGATCTTCACAGACAAACAAAATGGAAATGTGAATAAAAGTGAATTTTTTGTCAAACACACTTTGTCAGTAAATGATGTGATTGCTGTGTGAATGTGGCAACAACTTCGCTGTTCCGCTCAAGTGGTGGTTTCATTTATTGGAGAATATAACACTTATAAATTACCAACTCTAGTAACACTCTTATGCGTTTAATGTAAGTTCAAATAGTTTAAAATTATATCTAGGAAATATGTTTGACCGTGCAATCATTTTATATCGTTACTAAGTATTTCAAAAGGTTTATTATAAATATTTATTCTTGGCTGAACGTTGGCGAGTCCTGTTACTCAGAGAACTTGTCAAAAGTTATTCGCTTCATACCTCAAGAACAAACTGAGCTAAAGACTAAACATTTCATGATTTCTTTCTGCTAAGTAGGCTCACAAAATAGTTCTGCCGTTTATCTGACCATATTCCCCAGCTTGGGAGCAAATGACGCTGAAGATTAAAAATGGTGCATAAAACCTAATTTTTTCATAGTCAACGTCTAATTAAAAATGATAATTTTTCAAAAAAGCGTTGGTAGTGTAATATGTAAAGCCTAGTTCTCCACATGATATCCTGGAAAATTTGAATAATTAAGTTGTAAGACTAAATATTTTCATGAAACTTTTAATGAAACAAGTTAAAGATCTATGGTGGTCAGATGGTCGTCCATTGAGTATGGCTGAATATCAGCAAAGCTTATTATTAATGTGACTGGATAATATTTTATTTTATCTGTTGCATGTGGTATTGAGAAAGAAATGAGCTATAGATTTAAAATCTTACGTGACACTTCAACGAAGACAGTTACGTAACTTGTTCTGTAATGTCCTCTACATTGGTCGTAATAAGCTTAACGCAGGGTCTTTTAATAAAGAAACCTCGCTGCATTACTTGTTATACCAGTAATATGTGATTACGGCAAATCATGAGTTACAAATTTAAGTAAATAAAAAAATATTACTCACAAAGCGATCGTTTTGAATTAGCAATTATACTTAGAAACTATTATTAGGGCACTCCGTAAAAAACAGTAAATATTTTTTATTTCGCGTCTTATTGTTAACAATAAATATGATGCACCAAAACCGAATTAATCAGTATAAGTTTGAGTTGGAATTCAATGTCTGTAGATATGTAAAACTATAATTTATTAAACTCACAATCTGTTACTGTACTGTTCTATTCTATTCATTCACCAATAGTTAGCAACATTTGCTCGAAGCTAGAATTTTAAACTTTATAGGAATCCAAAAACTTCTATATATATATAAATGAATGTTTGTGTGTTTGTCCTTTATGAAATCGCAAAATACTAGACAGACCATTATGAAAATTTGTACGTATACGTATTTTTCCACGGAGAAGGTTTATAAGCTATGCCCATTGATGTAACTCACCACCAAGCGGCGCTGCAAAAGATAAAAGGTTTCACAGCGCCTGCACACTACAAACTGCAATTACGAGACAGTTATGTTTATTACATAGCAAAACACTATTTGAAGGCGCTAAGTTATTATGTATATTTGTCTTTAAGATACATTTTTGATTAAACTTAAAGTTTGAGTGTTAGACCAGTTCATAATAAAGTACATGTACGTGCACAATGGCTATAAACATGAACATTTTTTCTTGATCGTGGCAACAAGGCAATCTCTACATCGGCGTTGTAAATATAATTCAATTAAACCAGAAGTTCACATACACGAGCAAAGCTTACGAAAAGCGTGCAAAGCAGCGGGAAACAGCTAGTAATTTATAAAAATATAAAATTTAAATATACCGAAATGTAACATGTTAAGTCCTGTTACACCTGTAATAAGTTATCGATCCTGACAAGGTGCACCTATAAAGCTATAAAATTATTTATCCTAGTATGAAACCGGTAAGATGATCAAATGATGATATTCAGGGTTTAATAATTAAGGATCACACCCGACCTGTGAAGCCCACAGCTGGAGATTGGATTGTAACCCTATTCCACTACTGCGGTCACCACACTTACCACTACGCAGTTATGTTTGATATTGCGGTTTGATATTGTTTGATCTACAGTACAGGATCGTATTGATCCGAAATCATTAAGTAGATCCTATTAGGCGGCAACAAAATGAACATCAGATTGATTAGTTATATATTTCTTGGTCCATTTGATGTAATTTTTTCCTATCAATATCATTGAACACACTGAGATTAAAATGAACTAAAATGTAAGGGAAATTGTAAATATTGTATAGGCAGCTGAATTTAATGTTCAATTAAAATTTAGACATTTCCAGTAATCATCCAAAATTAAAGTTATTTTGAAACATTTATTTTAAAAGTAAAAACCACTGGAAATAGATTATGCAGTAGAATAATATCCAGTACAAAATAAGTATGTAACCTTTTGTATCCGCAAAATGTTGGCCTGAGAATCATGAAAGTAAACACAATATAAAATGCATAATAAATACATATGGGTACATAAGTTATTTCTAGTGTATTCTCTATACAAAGAAATTTTAACGCAATAAATTTAGGGACGTTATTAATGATACAAACACACTTTTCATTGTCATTTTGTTACAATGTTTTGAAAATAGGTACATATTTTATATTATTAAAAAAACCATATCTTAGTGTGATAAAGTGACACAAATACCACAGCAGTAGTTGAAAATTACATTTCTTGCGTTTTCCGGTTTATTACTTTCACATATTTTTTTAAATAAAAGCTTTGGAAATATGATATCATATTGGGAATTTATCAGATAAAACTATTAATGTTCTGATACCTTACAAGATTAACAACTATTCATTCCACGTTTCTTAGTCTGACCAAATTGAGTCTAGGCATTAAAGTGAAAATTATGTGTCAAATTCCCGCAGCACATTTGTACAAAATCAGTTACTATTATTTAAACATGAGAATGTAGTAATGATCCTTGTTTGGGTATTAGTCGATCCCAAAAGTTCGCCCAGAATTAATGCACTATAAAATAGTTTAAGTTTTAAATATAAATTTGTAAAGGAATATCTTTAACAATAACTAAAGGACCGTATCTCACTTAAATTTTAAAATATTACATTTCATTAAACTACGTAAAATTCACTTGTTAATAATATCCTTGTGATCCCAACTTCAAGACTATGCAGTACTGTACAACTTACGTATAAACTCTTCTGCCATTGTATACAACTCCCAATGGCATATGATTTATAAAATGTATAAATTGTCTGAGTAGTCTAAGATTTGCAAAATAAGCATTGAGTAATACAATAACTTCCACACTGGTTTCTAGCTTCATTTGGCATTTTAAGAAATGAAATTTGAAGAAACACTGGAAACAAGAATGATAGATCACTTGAAACTTAACGCTCTTTGTTGCTTGATAGCACTTGACCAGTAATTGGAAAAACTTCTGCTCCCCTTTTTATCTTATCGCTTCACTATAGATAATTGTATTACATTGGAAAGATTTATTTTCGTCTCAGGATTAATTTTTTTCTTCAAATTTACAGGTTAATCACTTTTTTTTACCAATATATAAAAATTATTCTAAATTCCAAATTCTGTAAAAATTATACAGTTCTAATAAAACAAATTCAATACAAGTTTAAGTATATTTTTGTTATAATAATTAAATTTTATCATTGAATACCATGTAAGATCAAGTTCAAACGATGCA
The DNA here is from genome assembly GCF_021130785.1 of Homalodisca vitripennis. Lineage (NCBI taxonomy): Eukaryota > Metazoa > Arthropoda > Insecta > Hemiptera > Cicadellidae > Homalodisca > Homalodisca vitripennis. The sequence goes on from NW_025776579.1 coordinate 198,508, forward strand.
GTAAAGATTAAAGAATTCTATAAATCTATATAACATTACATAATCAACTATGATAATGAATAATTTAGGCTTAACGTCAGCGAAGTCCTATCACTTGATGCGCTGAAATATTGTATTTTTGCCTTTCTGTCTGATTATCTTTCTGCCTATCGTGTGGATTAGTATCTTGAAAACGAACTGATATATGTACTTTTTCAATAAGCTTCATTACTATATAAGCAACCACTGAGTTCGATAATAGTACGTGTCACTCAATCTCATTTGTCTGGGCAATTGTTTCATTTTTTTACATTGAATGATGGAAATGAGAAAATTGCCGGAAAAATAAATTTTTTAACAAGATGAGTACAATCATACACAAAGTAACACGTGCTATGTAGCATGGTTTTTAGAGATAAGCTGAGCCGTTCCAGTCGCGGAGTCGTTGTGACAAACTCAAGACAGCCATGTAATGGTTCTGGACAACTACTCCTTTTTTACACAAGGAAAAACAAGAGAAAAAAACTACGTCAAATCAGTTCTCGAGAAATTTAAAATGTAGTGTTAAACTAATTTAAAACCAAGATTCCAACAAATAGCTAAATTAAATATATATATATATATATATATATATATATATATATATATATATACTTATGAGTTACAACATAATCAAATTACGTTCTATTAGTCTACATCAATCTATTAAATTTCAAATTATATCAATCTGAAAGAGCGTTTAGCTCATCCAGATTGCATGGAGCTGCATAATTTGAATATATATGTGCTAAACATCACCAATGCATTGTTATTTTTGACTACATATTGTATTTGAGAAATATGTCAGACCTAAATTCTATTTTCTTACTAGGAAAAGAACGTATTATATTTTTAATTCTTTTCCTAAAATTAAATTTGTAATACAAGCATGCGAAGATATATGAATTATACAACAAACAAAAAAAGACATTTAAACTAGAAAGCGTTAAATTTATTTTATTTATTTTTATTTATTTATACTAAATACTATTTAAGCATCACAACTTTCAAGAAACTAAAATTAATAGAAGTAATTGGTCCATTTTCATAAACGTTTATATTATTGCAGATAATGCTGTTGTCGTACATTTACAGGAGAAAAAACAATGTCCTCAAGTGAGGAACGGATTATATAAACAATTCACAAAGGGATATAACCGTAGCACAAAGTAAGCTCTACCGTGTATCTCTGCTTCCCTCGAGTTGTTCTTGATGTTATCATCTGAGGTTTGAGGCTACTCAATTGTTTACCTCCTTGAACACAAATTTCTTTATATATTGTACCTAAATAACACTTTTTATTCTGATGAACAAATTAAACATTCTAATATATGAAATAGTATAATGATAAAATGTACAAATAGATTTTATTATATGCTATTATTACATAAATGATACGTTATATAAAACTATATTATACTTTATAACATTTGTTTATTTAAACTTATAGATCATGCAAATTTTTTAAAGTAAAACATTAACAACATTGTGCAATATTTACATTGACGGACAATGATTATTTTATTTGTACACCACTAGTTGTTCTGTTATCAACTACAATGGGTAAAACTCACAAAGCAATGGAATCCATAACAAGAACTGTGGTGTACATATCTGAATCTAATATAAATAGTCAGCTATCTAAAATATATTTGTTAAGATAGGAATGTTGATTATCGATCTGGCCGTTGGCGGTTATATGTATGTGACGTAATATGAGACCATACTGTTTGAATAAATCCTATTGGCTACTGAGGTCACGCCACTTCTCCCCGCCAACGTACCTTACCGTTCCAGCAGCGAGTGTTCTTCCCAGTCCAGTTTTACCCACGGTCCGTGAAACCCGCGTCCTCCCGACCAAGATGTAGTACAATAGTCTTCCTTAATTGGTGTGTAATTTTATTACCCAGTTTCATTAACCACCGGCCACGAACATCACAAATGGCGACGAGGATTTGTGGAAATTAGTGCGAAATTCCGAGTGTACATCGCCGCTGGACATCAAACAGTGAACACCACGTGCGCGAACAACACGAGGACAGTTTTGATCGAGTGAACATCACAAAATGGCGAGTGAACATCACGGAGATTAACAGTACGAATTTTCTTTAGTTTCAAACCAATTAGTGTGGGGAGGAAGTGTAGTGTGCAACCAAATTATTTTAGCTACTAGTTGATGTGGCAAGTACAATTAGACGAACTACCGTTTCCTGTAACTAATATAATGGCGCAAATAGGCGTTATCGGGGAATATGACGGGTCAGTTGAAACCTGGGCGTCATACATCGAACGTTTTGAGCTGTATGTGGACTGTAATAGCATTGACGCGGGTAAAAAGGTCAGTACGCTTTTAACTGTGATAGGAGTAAAAACGTATAGTTTGTTGAGAGACCTGTGCACTCCTAATAAACCGTCGGAAAAGACATTTAATGAACTGGTGCAACTTGTGCAAAAACATTTATTCCCGACTCCTAGCTTCATCGCGGAGCGATATCGTTTTTAGTAAGCGAGTACAGTTGGAAGGCGAGTCGGTTGCCGAGTATATTGCAAATTTGAAAAAATGACAACCCATTGTGACTTTGGCGCGTTTGCGCGTCGCTAAATGATTACTTGAGAGACAGACTGGTGAGTGGCATCAGAAGTGAAAGTGCCAAACAAAAACTTTTATCGGAAAGCCTCGTTAACGTTCGAGCAAGCGACCAAAATAGTGCTTTCAATGGAGCAAGCAGAAAAATCGGCGGCAGCTCTATCAGTCGGAAGACCCGAGCGGATCCATCAGTTGAGCAGCGTGGTGGCCAGGAGGGGGAGATTCGGAAAATGGCGCACCGCATTCCCAGACAGCACGGAGCGACAACGCTGGAGCGGCCTGGAAGGGAGCAGGGGGAACAGCCAAGGTCAGCGGCGGCACGTCACCAGGGCCTTCTGGATGGCAGCGGCGATCTCCGCCAGGTGGCAGTGGCAGTGCGCAATGTTTATGTTGTGGCCTCACAGGGCATTTCCGTTCACAGTGCAGGTTATTAGGTGTGGAAGTGTCATTTCTGTGGTAAACAAAACCACATAGCAAAAGTGTGTTCGTTCTAAGTTAGCTGGTCGGCAAGGTACAAATGTAAATAGAGATAAGGACTAATTTTAGAGATAGTAAAAAGCACTGGGAATTTCAAAAATTATCGCAAACATAACTACCTAGAAGGTGTTGATGACAGTAATCGGGGTGTCAGGGGACACTGAGCAATTTGTGGAGGATGTAGCCAATTTATTTAGAATGAATGAAAAGGTGACTGACAGGGTCAAGGTAGACCCAATTCAGCTTGATTTAATTGTTAATGGTAAAAGCTTAACGTTTGAGGTTGATACAGGGGCTTCTGTGAGTGTTTGCAGTGAGGAATATTACAATTCTCATTTCCAGATGTGTAAATTAGAAACCTAGTAAGTTGACACTCAGTCTTATACTGATCAACCTATCACACCTGTAGGCAAGATCAAAGTTGAAGTTAATTATAACAAAGTAAACAAAGTAATGGACTTGTATGTCATCAAGTCCGGTGCTCATCCACTTATAGGTAGGGAATGGTTAAGTGCTTTAGGGGTTGAAATTTCGTTTAAAAATAATGACAGGTTATTTGAGATAAGTAAAACCAATGCCGATAGTTGTCTTGAACTTAAGAACAAGTTGTTCAAAGAATTTCCTAAGGTATTCAGTGACGAGATAGGTTGTTTTAAAGGCGAGCCTGTAAAGTTAACAGTAAAAGAAAACACAGTTCCTAAATATTTCAAACCTAGGCCAATACCTTTTTCCCTGAAAGCCAAGGTTGAAAACGAACTAGCTAGGCTAGTAGATGAGAAAGTGTTAATACCTGTAAGTAGCTCAGATTGGGGTACGCCCATAGTTCCTGTATTAAAGAAATGTGGTTCAGTCAGGATTTGCGGTGATTTTAAAGTAACCTTGAACCCTTGTTTAGAAGTAGAAAAATTTCCGTTACCAAGAATAGATGAGTTGTTCGTAAACCTGCAAAAGGGCGAGAAGTTTAGTAAGATCGATTTGTGTCAAGCATATACCCAATTAGAGTTAGATCCAGAGTCTCAGAAACTGTGTACCATAAGTACACACAAAGGTTTATTTTGTTATTCCCGTGTTCCTTTTGGCATAACGTCAGCAAGTGCTATTTTTCAAAAGAAAATAGAGCAGACTCTCCAGGGTATAGATCAAATTGCAGTATTTTTAGATGATATTCTAATAACCGCTGAAAATGATAAGGCTCATTATGAGAAGTTAAGAGAAGTGTGTAAGAGGTTGAATGAGAAAGGCTTAACTGTCAAAAAAGAGTAAATGTACTTTCTTTGCTGACCAAGTAGAGTATTTGGGGTTTGTCATTGACAAAACACGGTTTGCACACCGATCCCAAGAAAGTAGAAGCAATCAAGAACGCACCTATCCCAAAGAATGTCACAGAAATTAAATCGCTAATTGGGCTAATTAACTATTATTCTAAATTTCTTCCAAATTTGTCAAGCATTTTAAGCCCATTGTACAATTTATTAAAGAAAGACGTTCCATTTGATTTCAACAGGCAATGTGTTCAAGCATTTGATAGAGTAAAAGAACTGCTAAGTAGTGAGACTATTTTAGCGCACTATGACGGCAAACTTCCGTTGAAGCTGGCGGTAGACGCGAGTTCTTTTGGACTAGGTGCGGTCCTGAGTGTTGTCACACCAGAAGGTATTGAAAAACCATTAGCATACCAGTCTAGAACGCTAACGAATGCTGAAAAAGAACTACTCCCAGATCGATCGAGAGGCTCTAGCAATTGTCTGGGGCTTGAAGAAATTTAACCAATATCTGTATGGTAGGGAATTTACCTTATGTACGGACCACAAACCGCTTCTATCAATATTTGGTCCTCATAAGGGTTTGTCAGTGTTTAGCGCCAGCAGATTGCAGCGCTATAGTTTATTTTTGTCAGGGTACAAGTTTAATATAGAATATATAAAATCAGCTGATCACGGTAATGCCGACGCGTTCAGCAGGCTACCACTGACAATGAAAGAGCCGGAAGTGAGCAACGATGACCACTGGAAGGGCAGTTATTTGCATTGTCTTTTGGAAAGCTCTGTGCCTTTAACTTTTGAAAATGTACAAGCAGAAACGCTAAAAGATCCAATTTTATGCAAAGTTATTGGGTATGTAAGGCACGGGTGGCCCAATAGCATCCCTGGGGATGACAAGGAGTTGTTGCCATATTTTGCAAGGAGGGAAGAGTTGTCTATAGTAAATAATATATTGGTTTGGGGTTACAAAGTTGTCGTGCCTAGCAAAATGAGAAAATATGTGCTGGACGAGCTTCACTCATCCCACATGGGTATAGTCAAAATGAAATCAATAGCTCGTAGTTATGTTTGGTGGCCTAATATTGATGATCAAATTGTGTCCTTGGCAAATAATTGTTTTTCCTGTTTAATGGAGAGAAATAACCCTAGCAAGTGTCAGCTGCATACGTGGCATTATCCCTTAAGTCCATGGCAAAGGCTTCACATGGATTATTTAGGTCCGATTAATGGAAAAATGTATCTACTAATTGTTGATGCGCACAGCAAGTGGCTGGAAGTGTTTCCTGTAGCTTCCACTTCAGCCAATGTAGCCATAAATCATTTAAGAGATTTGTTCAGTAGGTTTTGGTCTGCCAGAGACTGTCCACAGTGACAATGGTCCACCATTTTCCTCATTCGAATTTCATAATTTTATGTCAAACAATGGTATCAGACATACTTTGAGTCCTCCATACCATCCCATGAGTAACGGTTTGGCAGAGAACTCTGTCAAATATGCTAAGAATAAGATCAAATGTGCTTTACGTGATAAGAAAGATGTAAATATAGCTTTAAGTAGAATATTGTTTGATTATCGAAATGCTGTTCATGCTACCACCAATGAGACCCCAGCAAAGTTGATGTTTAATAGGCAATTAAGGACTAGGTTAGATTTATTAAGGCCTAACCTGTCAATGACAGTTAGTAAAAGACAAGACAAGCAAAAGGAGAGTATTTCTCTGGAACTAAAGTTAGACTATTTTATCCTGGTCAAAATGTAATTGTTAGGGACTATCGCACCCGTGACAAATGGGTTAGTGCTACGGTAATTAAGCAGATCAGCAATGTTATATACGAAGTTGAATTGACGTCTGGCATTGTGTTCAGACGGCATATTGATCAGATTGTAGCCGTGCAGGGAGAGCCAGCTGATGTAAACAAACAGGTAGAATCAGCTGACGCTTTCGATGACAGTTCCTCTTCCCCCCCGGTCATGACGCCGGTGGGGGCGAGAACCAATAGCAGTGAGTCCCCACTCTCCGCCGAGCGGCCGTGTGGCTCGCTCCCCTCCCCTCTCAGTGTCGTGCCGTTCTAACGGTAAACAAACAGCTGATCGTGGCAACACGTCACCGGCTGCGACGGCAGCTGTCATGCCGCGCCAGCTGTTCCCAAACAACAACAATGATCAGTGTTGCCAATCCACTTTTGGAAAATTCCCACCAGTACCTGAAAAAAATACCCACCTATGAGCCCAAATTACCACCTTGCTTTAAAAAGTATATTTAGGCTACTAAAGTGTGTTATCGACATCGTATGACAGTCTATATTTGTAAATGCAGGGTGTCTACCAAACTGAACATATAAAATTCCCTGACTTTTCCAGGTTTTCTAGGTTAGACACTCTTAAATGGCTTAACGAGCAGGATTTTTTTATTGCATTGAATATGGTTGATTTTAGAGCATAATATCATAACTTATATTGTAAAAAAATTAACTTTTTACTTTTTTACAGAGACAATTTGCATGAAAAAGTTAGTTTCAGAAAAACAAATTTAACTTTCAATGAGCTTGGATCCATGCCAAAGTTTTTAAATAGAAACTTGTAAACTGATAAAGCAGACATTAATCATGCAATCCTGCTGTGATTCAAAGAAGGAGTAAAGGAATATAATATGTAAATGACTTCTAAAATCTCACTGTCAACCAGCTAAGCACAGGCTTTAGGTTTGAACATACTATAGGCCTACAAAGTATTATTTTAGGAAAGGCCTACCAAAACCAAACATGCAAGGTTAAGCAAAAATACTTACAAACACTCTTTCATGATATCCTACCTCCAAAATAGGTTGTTTACTGATGTACAGTTTAATAAATTTGTATGATAAATCACATGAACTGTTATGTGTTGTTCTAAAAAATCCACTTTTTTCCTTTAACTCAACTTGTAGCTTTATGGAAAAAATTACACTAGATCACTGTTTTTAAATGTGTTAACCACAATTTTTTAATGTCAGGCAAAGTGCTAGGCACACATAGTCTTGAAATTAAAACCTTAGAAGGCTAGCATTACCATGATGTGTTTAGCCTACTCTATAACTCAGGTTCAAATATTTATTTATATATAAATATATATATATATAATATACACACAAAATTTATTTCACAATATATCACTTGATGACCAAAATATGAATCACAATATATTTGGCTATATTAACACAGTTTTAGTTTTTTTAAAAGCCAAATAATAATAATAAGGCCTAATTTCTTATTGCCATATATTTCTTGTGAGCATTTCCTTGGTAGGTTCAAATTTAACACATCCACCGCTATTTCGGATTCCTTCCCTTGTACCCATCAATGAAACGACTGTTTCTGTTTTCAATTTGTTTCTGTCATTGGTTTTGCAATGCTTCAGTTCACTGAATATTCGTTCGACAGATGAATTTGAAAATGGCAGTATAAAAAGTAAGTTAAACACTTTTTGTATTTCTGTAAACATAGCATCTCCAGCGACTGTCTTTAGATTGAATACAGCCTTCCAATATTGCATAGCAGACTCATTTGCATCAAGTTTATGCTCTTTGAAGTCTAGCAAAGCATGACTTTTCCACTGATTGTCGAGTTTTTGGACATCAACAACTTTCTTCAGAACGGGAAATCTGTTAATGACATGAGCCAAAGACCTTACTTTGAAGGTTTGGGCACTTTTTGGCTCCAAGACACTGAGGACATCAAAAACTTCATCAGAAAAATCAAATCTAGATTTGATTTGTGTGACCAATTCCACATAGAAGCTTAAAATACTTTTTAAGAAAACTTCAATATCTTTCTTTTCTGCATTTTTCTTTAATTCATTAAATGTTTCTGTTGCCTGAATGCCTAAATATATTTGTTCTAATTGCAGGAAATGACGGGGGTTTGAATGCTCAATGGACATGATGGGTGTATTTTTAATGTAGTTTAAGTCCATGTAGTTTGTACACAGATCTTGAAGCATCTTGTGAACCTCTGGTCGCAATCTATGGAGAAGTGGTGTTTCGGATTGGAACATTACATTAAAATCTGTTAGCATACCAAGAACATAAGACATAAACTCCAAGTATAAGTAGATAAATTGGTTGTTCATAGCAGCTAACATGCTATCCACTGTGTTTGACGGGTCTTCGACAGAAGCGGTCAGCAGGTAGGCCTTCAACGGTTGAAATTGTTCAATCACTCTGTCAACGCAAGATTTTAATGACAGCCATCTTGTTACTGCTGGTGATAGTATTTTGTGGATTTCCTCTTGAAAAAACTCTTGGAACTGTACAAAGGCAGACTGTCTCCCAAAACTTCTGCTGAAGTGAGCCCCAAGATTTCGGAGCAAATCCTCCACTGTCTTTGGTAACTTCATACATGCTTTACTTGCCGCCAGGTGGATCATGTGGCAAGAACACTTGACACATGCAATGTGAGGGATTTCTATTTTCAAAAGTGAAAAAACCGAATGATGCTGCCCCACCATCACATTACATGTGTCAGAAACTAAATCCCACTAAGTTTTCAATGGGTATATTTTTTGATTTCAGCGAGTTCATCATACCAGTGAATAATTCATCAGCAGTGCTAGATTTGACTTCAAACATGTCAAATAAATTAGTTTTTGGCGTTTCCAGTTACATCATCAATATAGATAACTGTGAGGGCACATTGATTAACCGATGCCTGATCCGTTGTCTCATCCATGATCAAGGAGAAAAAACGATCCTGGTGCCCTTAGTTTTTGGTAAATCAATTCCATGAATGCGGGACCTAAGGCTTTTTTAATCACAGTTGTTGTTTTAGTGCGTTTCATACACAGTTTAGCAGCAATTTCTGAGTCCGGAAAGACCGATTTGCACAGCGGAATCAATGTATCCATCAGCGAAAAGGGCAGGTTGTTGGTTGCAATTAGGCCGGCTAATTTTAATTCTGCTCGTTTGACACTTTTATCTGTTGTAGTTCTTTGAACAATTTTTTTTAAGTCTTTGTTAGTGGCTATCTCCTTGATTAATTTTAGGTGCTTGAGGGACTTTCCATGACGCACAATCTCTGTTTTATGCGCCCCCATGACTGCATCACAGACACTACAATATGCCATGTCTTGTCCGGTTCTTTCTTTGACTTTTTTTTGTAGCCAGTTTTTGAACTGGGGGTCATTCAACCAGTTTGAATTGAATTTTCTTTCTTTTTTACTAGGCCTAATGGTGGCAGTATGGGTAAACCTAGACACAATTTTAGGCCTAGCAGCAGTTTTTGGTTGGGTGGTATTTGAAGTTGAGTGTACGGCTAGGTCTGTATCAAGCTCAGTTTCCTTGCTACTAGCAGCAATATTAACCTGGTCCTCCTCACTAGAGCTTTGACCTAATGGTTCTGGATCATCTGGATCTATTCCTAAGTCTTCGTACTCCATTGGGATTGCAAGAGACATTGAACTAGGCCAAATAGATTTTTTGCTCGATTCACCATGTGAGCTTTCTACAAACGACTTGCTCTGTCTACTTTCATCATCTTTGTCTTTTTTCTCATCTTCATCTTTCTTAGGCTTAGGCCTACCTTTAATAATAAACTTATCCATCTTAGTAACTTAAGTTAGTCCAATTAGAGATTCATGTCAATAAAGCTAGTTCAAAGTTAGATGGATTGTAAATGGAAAATGTAAATTAGTTAGGCCAACACTAACTATAGTTAGGTGATGTTTAGTTAAGCTTAGGGAAAACAATTATGAAGCAGAGCAGATAGGCTAGTAGTAGGTATTACAAAGCATAAATAGGACTAGGTCGTTACCTAGCTATAGGCCCCTAATCATATTTACAAAACAAATGATTTGTATGAACTTAAAGCAGCAAAGCTAGCTCTCAAAAGTGTCATCTACACTCTAAAAATAATAGTCCAAGAAGAAAAATAGCATTGCAAAAAAGAGATCTACGTTCTTAAGTTATATGCACTATAAAATAATGGTCCAAGGGGAAAAGATTGGCCAAGCACTACTAACAGTTATGACATGAACACAATAAAAATAATGGGCTAGTCCGAGAAGAAAAAATATTGCTACATTTTTGTAGCCTATACCTTGGCCACAGTCTACACAATTTCACTACATACTTTACTATTCTAGGTCCACGGATTAAAATGCACGATAAAGAAAACTTGAAATCTTACGTATCTTGGAAAAACGTACTTAACTAAAGCCAACTCACACGGCTATGAAATCTTATCATCCATTAAACTGATCAACTTATCTCAACTGAATAACTTCACTAGAAGAAATAAGAAAATAGAAACCAAAATTCAAGAGAAGAAGAACACTAACACTATTACTAACAGCATAGACTAAATATCCCTGGTGTTGTTGTTATCATAGACTAACTATGCCAACCGTCAATTTCTATCTTAGCATAGAGTATTAAAAACAACAACAATCTGAATACATATTGTAATATTATATCGATTGAATGTGTTGAATGGGAAATCAATCAGGTTACCTGAAAGCGGAATTCTCAGTGTTCGTTGTTTTCCCTAATTAATTTAAAAGTTACCACCAATTTACCACCGGGGCAAAATTACCACCTGAAATACCACCGAGACCTTAAATTACCACAAAATGTGGTAATTACCACCCGATTGGCAACGCTGACAATGATAGACGCTATCCTGTGCGGATTAGAAATCCCGTGGATAGGCTGAACTTGTAAATTATATTGTTTTGTTCTATTTTAGTTTGTTTCATTATATTGTTTTATTTGTCTTAGTTGTGATAACCAAAGCGTTCATACCATTTTGCTTCATTGTAGTTTAAGGAAAATTTACTTATGTTACTGTATTAATGTGTTAATTGAATTTCAACAATGTTTTTTTTTGTTAAACTATGTAGTGTGTTATTTGCAGTGTTTTTCAACTTGGGAAGGGAGGAAATGTGGTGTACATATCTGAATCTAATATAAATAGTCAGCTATCTAAAATATATTTGTTAAGATAGGAATGTTGATTATCGATCTGGCCGTTGGCGGTTATATGTATGTGACGTAATATGAGACCATACTGTTTGAATAAATCCTATTGGCTACTGAGGTCACGCCACTTCTCCCCGCCAACGTACCTTACCGTTCCAGCAGCGAGTGTTCTTCCCAGTCCAGTTTTACCCACGGTCCGTGAAACCCGCGTCCTCCGACCAAGATGTAGTACAATAGTCTTCCTTAATTGGTGTAATTTTATTACCCAGTTTCATTACCACCGGCCACGAACATCACAAGAACCAAATAGACTGATTTCGAAAATGATCTGTGCCGTAAATAAACCAAGCAGTATTGTTGCATATACAAATACTCGGTATTTAGAAAACTGCCATAAAAATAAATTAAACTACCATTAATGTATTTTGAAATAGGTCTGCTATCCATATCATGTTTTTATTTAGTTGCTTAGAGGACGCTGGAAGAATAAATTTTAGCTGAAGTATACCTATAGTTGCCTTTTTAAGTTCCTGGATTGTATCAGTCATCTAAAATAAATTTATTCCTTTACATTTTTCTTTTTCAGTTGTTTTCTGAAAGTATTTGTTTTTAATAAATGACATCTGAGTGACAACAACAATATACAAATAAAATTTGTGTGCTCATGCAGAGGGATTTAATAATATTTGATTAGTATAAAAAATACGTTTTTAAACTATGCAAATTTTTAACAAAAATCTCGACTAAATTGTTATGTCAAAAATAAGTTCTTATATATATATATATACACATATATATATATATATATATATATATATATATATATATATACATATATATATCAAAAAGTAAACATTTTATATCCAGGAACAGCACTGGTCCACTCGAATGTACTCTCTAGGTATGGGGTACATTTTCATGAACTTAAATGTGTTGATGTGTGAAATCAGACAAGATTTAATTTAGATGCAACAAAGTATACACGAATTCGATTCTGTCAACTGGGTATACAGTAGAGTTTTGCTGCCAGTAATGAACCTTTTAAATTCTGGCACTTTTTACAAAACTAAAACATTACTGATTTGGCTCCATATTAAAATATAAATATTTATTCATAACTTACCTACAGACATGTTAAACTCATCTCGTACAAACTATAAGTGGATGAAATGTCTAAAGCTATTTTTACAAAATATTACATACTATCTGAACTTACAGAATAATTAGGATAAATCAGGTAAAATTAAATAATGCATATAAAACTCAGGAAACAGTATAAGCCTAATATATTTTTAATTAGGTCCTTAAATGTCAACATTACGGCCAACTCTTGAAGTAATCTCTTAGATCTGGATCCCAGACAGTTTATACTTTCTAATTCATGCTCCTTGCGGTTTGGATTTCCTGCGGAACCAATTCTCTTGATGCGGTCACTTCGGTATTCTGAGTAACGGATAGGTACAGATCTCAAGGGGTCTTAAAATCTAACCTTACAGAGAGTCCTCAGTCATCCCTGGGGCATTGACAAGCGTTATATAATAAGCGAACCTCATTCGTTACGAACAGTGCCAGAGGAAGACTTCCCTAGTTCTGTAAATCATCGATGTTTAATCATCACAAATTCATTTCCTTTAGGTATTTGACATGGTTAGAATCATAATAACATTTTAATGTAACTTACGTACTTTTTATTCAAATAATTAATTATTAAATATATATTAAGATAACCCAGACATATCTCACTAGGCAAGTATCTAGATTTATATCGATCATCATATTAATGTGTTCATAACTTTTTCCAGGTATTGAACATTACATAGGGTTTTTTAAAGTTGAAAAGGTAATCTAATTAAGTGGGAGTGAAATTGGAAAACGGGTTGCTTTACCGAGATTGGATTTCCAGCGGTACTTCATTACTAAACTAATTCTATCCATTAAAACTAAATATTTTTCAAGCTAATAAACTTCTTTTCATTATTCAGGGAATTCCGTCAAAATTCCTATAAATCTCTCAGTTTTGATAGCTGATCCTACTAATTTTATAAAACGTTCCTAGTTTTCTTATTTTAAAGATTCATTTACATTATTCCAGTAAGCTTTAGTGAGATTGTGAATAATGCTTTTTTGTCGACTTAAATAAAATTATGATCGATTATTAAAACCGATATTTTCTTCAATATAATAGTGGACTTAACAAAAAAGAGATCGATACAAGTCTGACTACCAAACTACGTCACTGGTTGAGCGTTCAAAAAATCCTTGACTCACACAATACATCAAGCTTTTTCAGTGTAATTCTGACTAGAATTAAACATACCCCAATTTTCATCTCCATCCGGATGTTGTAATGTTTTGTTATTAGTGTTACCTCTAGTATAAGTATCTAAGGCTAATGTCGGGACTGCGATATATCGCGAGCAGTTCCCACGGAGTCCCGGCCATAGATTACAGTAAGACCAAATAGATGGGCTATGCCTATCTTGCCAACATTGGGGCAGGTGAAGCCAGGTCCGCCATGTTGTCGTGGGATAGAAACTCAAAACTACGCTCCGATTAGTGTAAAAATTCAGTTCTCCCGTTTCAATCAACTCGTGATTTACCCTACTTAGAATAAAGAAAATACTTTGAAACTTTGTATGAGTGAAGTCAATAAGCTATGGATGCCTGTGGTATCATTCAAATGTTCAAAAAAATTAGTTTTGCAATTTAAATAATTAAATAAAGTCGAGAATTGTGTTTACATTTTAAAACTTGACATAAAAAAAGTTAGTCGCCTGCTACTTTTGCCGTTTTTTGGTCAGGCAAGTTTAAAAACGGTGGAAAATGTTGTTGAATAGTTTAAGTTTTCAGAACATATTTTCTTTTTTAATTAGCTCTTATGGTTTGACCAGAAAGTTATTGTTTGTGAGCCGTTAGTTTACGAGTGCCGCGACCGCTTGGAGCTCAACGCTCCGTGCCGGGCCATCTGTTTCCTCGTATCGTACATTATAGCATATTATAAAAAGTGAGTAGAATACCCTTTATTTGTACTTGTTTACAGTAATTACTTCAAATAAAATCACATAAGTTATGTAATTAAGGAAGGAATTCAATCTGAGTCAATACTCTAAACTAAGAATAACTAAGAGTTTATTTGCTATTAATTTTTTGCATATATACTATAATATGAGCAAAGTTTGTATATGCGGGTAAATTATTAGATGAGGGAAACATGACTTTAAACCTTATAATCCTTCAGCTCAAAAATATCCCAAAATACAATATCTAAAGTTTATGTTTACATATTGTAACAAAGTGTATAAAGGTTTAATGAAATATTTTGTTAAGTCTGTAAACATTTATTATACAATTAGTAAGGCAATAAGTAAGATTTATAGATGAATTATAATAAAGTATGGAAAATTACTTAAATGTACAATAAAATATAGTTTCAACTCAGTTAATTAATTGTAACTAATCTGTACTACTCAGTTGAGAAGAGGAGGAAGTTTTAAGTCATATATTATAAATGTTAGTTTATTGACCTTCGTTTATTGACGCTTTATCAAACAGTCCGAATTCTGAGAAATTGATCCTGAAGGAACAATCTTCTGGTTGAAAGTTTAATTTTTCCTTTTTATTGAAGCATCCAAAAGCAACACATGACATAGGCATTGTGTGTTTGTGAAGACAACATCATCCACAACATAAACAAGTTAAACAAGACTAAACAACAAGATGTTTAGCAACACGCCGGAAGCACACGCGTCAGTAAGCAGAGTGTATAGCAGGTCACTACAGTAAGCTCGACAAGGGCGAAGTGAAGAGCGGGGGTGCAAGTCGACGCTCCTCAGTAGGGTGACTCACGCCCGCGCCGCCATATTGTTGAGTATTAGCCGCTCCGCAGTGGCTTCACCTGCGAGCACCCGATGTCCTATATATTGGTCTTATTGTAATCTATGGTCCCGGCCCACTCGAAACTCAATCATTAACATGTGGCTACTCCGCCCAGTCTCAGTTGAGTACAAGAAAACTATAACGAGCTAAGTACGTAGCAGTCCGACCCTTTATTTAGCGCTATTCTGTTGCATAAATGTTATATCAGTCTAAATGCATTAAATTATTATCAGGGCTAAGACACGAATCAGTTAAAACTATACAATTAGCCTTAATTTCTATATCTTGCAGTACAATTAAAAACACCTCAAAGTTGTTGTCATTCCGGACATTTTGCTTCAATACGTCATTAGGACGATGCCCCCTCTAATCCATATTTAATAAAGTATGCAACGTCATTAAATAATGAACAATGTACTCCAATATTGATATTATCATATCATTTTAAAATTAAATGTACAGTTTAACTCAATATGATTATTTATCGATAAAATGAGTAATTATAGGCATATAAGTGTATTATACCTATATATCATCATATATTTTGTAAAAATGAAATAACACGTATGGAGATTAAAGTACGAATATATAACATGTTAAAAAACGTATTTGAGGTAAATAAATTACATTTAATCTCCTGTTTATGCTGGACAATGTTTCAATTAAGTCAGGTTGATAATTTACTTAATTGATAACCAGGTGTATATTCATCACTTTTGTTTACTTTGAATTTCATTATAAGTGGGATTTTATATATTCTATTCATTTTCAACGAGAATAAATGTTTATATAAATCAATATTTAATAGGTGGTATTGGAAAACAAGATATTTAGGTAAATAATAACTGTTTATCTTGCTTGAAAACTGTTTCACACTATTCAGATAAATTTAGCAAACAATTAGTTATTATTATTAACTAAATGTATTTAACAATTTATTTTATTTAAACAGAATTTAAACAAGTTTAGAATTAAAATATAAGGACATAATACTTTAGGTTTCATAATTATTTGTAACATTGTCATCCTATTTTACCACCCCTTATATGATGTGTTTCTCTTAATACAAAAAGAAAGAGAAACTACTAGATGGTCCCGAAGTGTAGCGTGTAAGTCTAAAACCACCTCAAACATTTATTTCAATTAAATATATTTATATTGTATCTCAGTTATAATACTGTTATACTAGTCTGTATTAAATCAAATGAGAACCAGAAGTTAAGTTTGGCATTACAGGTGTTTAAAGTTGTTTTGTGGTTGTTTTTTTTGTTTATTTTATATGTAGAGAAACTCCTCGCAATTTTGTTTTACTTGTACTCATATGTAATGTGTAAAAATTAAATACATATTATTAAAACATAAGAAGATATATTTTGTAAAACTGGTGAAATAAACATAACGTTATACAATTTTTTGTTGCTTGTGTACTTTTTAAGCAAATCCCAAAAATCACAACAAAATAAAAACTCACATTTATTTATTGTGGTCATGATAATTTTTGCGTACAATTCATAGTTTATAGCAGTTTTGTCCTAGCAATATGTACATTTCTTGGGAATTTACAGAATAAATATTATATATCTACAGTTTGAAGATTGAGTTCAGTTAAGTATTAATACTTTAACTCTATTTTATAGTTTAGTCGTTTACAATAAACTTATATTATTACAGTTGTGTTAAACTTTTACAGGCTACAAAAACAACTGCCAAAGAGCCATTACAACGCTGATATAACTGTATTACAGTTCGCCCACAACTGTGTCACAGTACACAGGTACAGCACACTCACAAGCAGATTTAGCTCTGACATCAATCCCACCCTAACTGTCATCACTGGACACCCATTTCATGATAAAAGTCAGTAACTGTTCTAAGGTATTATTTTACTGTAACTTGTTAAGCTATATAAAGAAACCTTATATTTGTTTGAGTGCAAAGTTTTAAATAATGCTGATAATAAAAAAAAATACCTTTATAAAAGAAGCTGAGTTAGGGCTATAAAATCCTCTCTACCACCCAATTTCAATTGTGACATTATTTTATTTTATTGTTTTTTATTTGGATGTACAACCATTCTCAATTTTAACAGTATACAACGAATAAAGACGTATGGTGGGAATTGTCGACCCAATGCAAATATTTAGGTCCACTAGTTGTAGGTGAAATAGACCTAAACTCAACTCATTGGCTTACATCGATGATAAAGTTCTGTCATATAAGACATATATAGCTATATGTCATATACTACATACTTCTCAGTACTTCTCAGACAAATAGGATAATCACAGCATTATTTGATTTAAATTTATAAGTTGCCGATTACATGTTCTAGGTTACTTATAAAACATTTTTCACATATGCTTTTGGGCTTCCAACCACATTTTCATATTGTGTGAGTGGGAAGTTCGTGGCAAATGTTTAGTTTTAAACAGTGGAGTACACTATATCACAATTACTAACTGGACGAGGAGAGGACTGTTTGTTTAGAGGGTTGAGGTCAGCTTGTTATCTCTTATAGTGTTTGAGAGAGACAGGATTGCGTGTTGGTTCTTGGCAAATGTTTAGTTTAAAACAGTGGAGTACACTACATCACAATTACTAACTGGACCAGGAGAGGACTGTTTGTTTAGAGGGTTGAGGTCAGCTTGTTATCTCTTATAGTGTTTGAGAGAGACAGGATTGTGTGTTGGTTCTTGGCAAATGTTTAGTTTGAAAACAGTGGAGTACACTATATCACAATTACTAACTGGACCAGGAGAGGACTGTTTGTTTAGAGGGTTGAGGTCAACTTGTTATCTCTTATAGTGTTTGAGAGAGACAGGGTTGTGTGTTGGTTCTTGGCAAATGTTTAGTTTGAAAACAGTGGAGTACACTATATCAGCTAATTCACTTCAAGATATAAAATTCATGTTTTATCATTGAAATACATATACAAGAAACTACTAACAATTTAATTACGAAAGACATGTTTAACTGTTTACAATATGTTATTAATAATCAGATAAATAAATAGTATTAAAATAATTATTTCTTAATTTTAAGCTCAAAACATTTGGTCACAATCCAAAAACTAAAAAAATATAAAAAAGTTCATCATCCTACTGATGTTACAAGTCTAAATGATTAGATGAATATACGTCTATACATAACGAAATAAATATTCACACTATTGTGATGACGTGGGAAAATTGTAACTTAGTTTGACATTGAAATAATTATAGCGTATGTTTCCAATTCACTGTTGGAAGAACATACTGCTATTTCAGTGTTAGAGCTTGAATCCATAGAAACTTATTATAAACCATAGAGAGTGAAAACATTTATTTTCCTAACTATAATTCTTAAAAGTATAAGAACACTTACTCATTCCTTTATTTTTTGCACATTATAATCAGGTAAATCTATATAAGTTTTCAATTTATAATAATCAAAAGTAACTATTGTATAAATTAATAATTGTACACATCTTCATCAATACTAGACTCAAACTAAAATTAAATAAAGTATTATATCAACATTAATACAGATCGCGCCAGTGATGAATTGAAACCAAAGTATTTAAAAACTTAATATCATACATTCCCACAAAACAGAACTTAATGAAAACATTCTACATGTGTACATGTGAGATACACTAAATTGGTGATGTAAGACTTCTGCACCCTGGCATGTTTTATAAAAATCATAATGAGCCATTATGTTTTCAAATCCGCTGTAGTAGGTGGTTCAATTGCGAAATTTCGCGTACTGTAAAATTATTTTTATTGTTTTGTGCTCAAAGATACTGTTTGACTCCTTGACTAGAATATTCCATTGCACTAATCTTTTAATTTAAATTTTTCAAAAGTGGACCCGGAAACAGAAATATCTTCAATAACTATCAAGCTTTTTTTGGCATTAGTAAAAAGTATTTGGCAATCTTGTAAAATATGCCATAATACTAACACAATAGAATATATATTACATTGTGTTAATGTATCTCTTGTGCTTAAAAGGAGGGCCTATTTTATTCATATAATGCATATAAAAACTGTCTCTCTTTCATCTTCTTTTCACCATTTCGTCGTATTTGACAAATCATTTAAAACTATTGTTTATATATTTATTTATTACTCTTTTTATATATGGTATTATGAAGAATGGTTTATATTGTTTTATATATATATCTATATATATATAATATTATAAAAACATTTTTTGTTTTATTTTATATTCTGATGCTACACTATTACGTTGTTCTATAAGGATTCCATTAAAGGGGCCAATTTAGGCATTTTAAGCTAGAAATATATTTGTAAAAATTTAAGAAACTTTGTAGCTTCTCATGTTTTTAGATAAAAGAATATATATTGTTACTTAAAAACATTACCGGACTAACATATAAAAGAATATTGTATATCAATAAACATATGAAAAATTAAAATAATATAAATAAGGGTTTTAAAGATCGTCCACCTCAAAGTTGCAAAAACCTCTGCCAAGTAGAACACTTGTGATTTACGATAATTAAAGTATCTCTGGGGACTACAGAGTGTATACATATTCAACATACATACAAGGCGACGACGTGTCGTTTTCTTAAGCTTCCGATCGTTGAGTGTCTAGGTCAACTACTTGCCGAACCTAAGGAAAATACATTTTATACAAAAGGCACGATAATGTAATATATTGTATAATATTTAATAGTATTGCACTATTGCCATTCCTTAATTTGCAAAAGAAAGTTGTGGTTATATATTTAAAGTGAATTGTAAAAGCTTTTATTATATACTGTACATCTCAATATGTTCAGTTTATTGATAGTAACACATCAAATATTATTTGTAAAAGCATAATAAATAACGACACTATTTATAATCACTTCCCTGACTAGGAAAATAGTGAATGCGCTCAACAGTTATTTAGATAGCAGTCTGATAATTAGATTTACAAAGTGCTTTTAAAGAAGAGGTGTTTTAGCATAAACAACCTCTCGTTTCAGTATTTCTTCATGCATAGTAAATGTGTTTATATTTCTGCAAAGAATAGGTTATTCTTTAAATTACTGATAATTAATAGGTAACGTGTTTTTCACGTACAAAATTCACAAAAAATGGTTCATCCCATTTTTAAAAATGATCATATAATACGAGTGTGAAGATAAGTACAGTAACTGAAGTTAATAAGTGTAAGCACTTTTTAATAAATATAATAATGCGGTATAAAAAAATTATTATCACTATTAGGTTCTACTAAGAAGAAAACTGGAATTTTTATGGATACGTGCCTTATTTCAGTGATAGTAATCATCCATAAAATTAACACTACGTTTCGAGATGTAAGATCTGGACTCTTCCTCAGCTGATTTACTTACATAAGATATAACTACAATCCATACTAATATAAAGAAATCATACAGAGTCACAGTACGGTTTTCAGAAGTTTATCAAGACTGAACCAATAATATGAGGCCATAAAACTCGTAAAAACGGTCCACTCCTATTTACTTTTGGTCTCTGCTCAGAGCAATGTGGATTGTCGGTGATTGTAAACCTGTATTCTGTGGCATGGACTTGACACTCAACATCCTAGTTCTGATTCATGACTTATACGTGTCAAACCGTTAGAGTATGGTTCGATTATTTTAACCTGTAGTTATGTGTTAGGTTACTTAAATCCGCTAAGGAAGAGATCAGATTCCAGATCTCGAAAAGTTGTTTTACTGAGTTTTGTATCACTAATCGATGCCAAATGCCCTGGAAAAATCTGGTTTCACTCACAATCATGACATTGTTAAAAAACAAACTTCTAAACAATGAACTACGTATGATATATTTGATTACATGCCTGCAATTATATTGATTAACTTTCGTCTAAAAATAAAGTAGGAACTAAAAATGTAGATGATTGGTGAGTTTTAATAAATCAGCCATTCTCACAACATTCTCATAGCCCCAGTAATAGGAATGAATTTGTAACGTTTGATGAGTAATCTTAAATCTAGATATTTTTCTTCACTTACCAGGTGTCAGTCATGACTTGGTTGATGTGCGCCAAACTTTTCATTTTTCCAAAAATATTACGTTTTCACTTCGCACTGAAAGGTAGGCATGTTAGCGTATATTGTTAATTACAAACACTTTACATTTACACACTTTTAATGTTATTTAATTACGTTTTTACTAATCCAAAGCTGTTTATAAAATGATTTTATGGTTAGTTAAAAAATTTCACAAAACTGTGTTTGTGCTTATCACACTATGAATAACTCAGGATTATTTGTTGTGTTGAAGATTTACTTGAAGAATTTATGCTGCTTCACACCAAACAACAGAAAGATATATGTGAGGAATGCCGAGAATCTGCCAGAGACTCCCACATCGCGGAGTGCGAATATCACACATACCATATCGAAACGATAAAAACAATTTTACCCTTAGCCGACCACGGTAAAACTCAATAAATAGTCGAGTACTTGATAAAATATACGAGTATAACGTAACTAAGTTATTTTGTTATATATTAGCTGTAATACATAGATTAAACACACACTTTAAGTGTACATGATACTGCCTATAAATATCATACAGTATTTGGGATATTTTCCATCGTTTGATGATACTAAAATGGAATACTAAAATCCTAGTAACGTAATATAACCTGTTACTCAGGTGTCCAAACCCTAATACATACGGTTATTCTTACTAAAAATGGGTAAAACTAAAAGTGTTTGCAAAATACTAACATTATTTAGCAACAAAATATGTTGGACATATAGAGCATTGTAGAGATAAATATTGTCTACAGACTGCTTCTACTGACAATTTCTAACTTGTCAACACACAAAAAATAAGTTACTAGTTACTAGATATATCGTTAGTATATTTTCAAATATTTCGACCATAATTATTCACTTACGACCGAAATATAACCGAAAATGCCATTAAACAGTTTAGTTATAGTTTTGATGAATCTTTAAATATTGTTTAAATGCAAATTTCATATATAAATGTCGTAAACTAAATATTGGTTTATTGTAAACAAATAAGAATAAAAATGTCCTATGGTTTAAATAGACTTAAATAAACTCGTGTTTTCTTAATAGGTTAAGAATAAACCAAATATTCATATGTAGAGGATTCTAAAAGTATTTTATATAAAATTCAATCTTGCAAAAATAATTCTATTAAATCAAAAACTATTACAGTAGAAATGCATACCACTCCATAGTTTAAATGTGACAAATCAAATATACTACTACTCTATATGGCACAGAAAAAATATGAAGTATATTTGTATAGTTGCAAGATTTAATGATTATTCCAAGAACTCAAAAAACTGTCGAAATATATATCAAAACATATAATTATTTTGTAAGATAGCTATTATAAATAGATCAAACTATTGTGTAAAGTCTGCATCTGCTGACAATTGTTAACTTGTATGTGTGTAGAGAGGTTAGATACATCCGTGAAACGCATTTTCAAGAACATATCACTTCAGGTTTCTGTTAAAATTTACATTTTTAAATATAGACATACATTTACTTATTTTTAAACTAAGAGCAATACTTTTTCTGTCCCACAACTGTTGCGCACAAAAAAAAACAAATTTTATACATGTATATAATGTTATAGTTGAGTTTATTTTTTTTCAAGGAATCTTATCAAATTATTTATTTAATATTTTATTACTGAACTATGTATTTTTTAAACGTAATAGATTTAGAAATGCTACAAATTGATTACCTCAGAATTTTCTCTCACAGAAGAATTTTATACTTTTAGAGGTCTTATCGCACATTACTTGTTTACAGTACCATCATAAATTAGAATTGTACTACTTCTTTTTTATGGAGTAACTTTGTTTGTAGGTTATATAAATACATCACAATTAAATTGCAGAAAATAGATGATGGATAACAATAGATAAAGAAAATTCCAAACAAGACAGTCAACATACAACTAAACCGGATTAGTGCCAGTGAAATGATTCTAACTACCGTAAATCAAATTATTTTGTAACTTAACATAGCTTAGTTTTTATTTATACTCTTTTATATGATGAATTTGACATACTACTTTTAAGTTTGTAAACATTCTGTAACATATTCACCACAGTTCATTACGTTAGTTATTCTAAGATGATTGGTGTGTCTGAATTATTAGTTAGTTACAATTAAACTAACTCTAAACAAAAGAAGCCGAAACCACTCAAGTCAAGTTGGAACATAATCCGGGAAAATAAGTTGCAACACTTACAAATTATAAAGTAAAGTTTATATTAAAATCCAAACCATGTTTCTTTAGAAATCTTTATCCAAGGCAAACTGCTAGTTCTAGCTGCCTGAGAGTGAACGTTCGAAATAACAATGTTATCGAGCTAAAGATATTGACATCAGGGATACAATTTGTATAGCGACAGGTTTAAAATGTATAAACAATATTTGTTTGATTGAATAAAATTTATAAACCATGATGAAAGAAATCGTCTTTAATATAGTAAAAACATACATGCATACAATTAAAATATTAAACTATTTACAAAATATCTTCGAACAGAGATAAATCTATAACTGATAAGCCCCACATAATTGACCTCCTTAACAAATTACCCCTAAAATTGGTAAACTGACACATGAGAGTTCACTAGAATAAAATCGTATTCAATTAAGTCTCTAGAGGATTTTTATAGTGTTGGCAACGAAAATTCTACTCTCCATAAATGTATTATTTCAATTTAAAAAAGTCTAATATTTACGATAATTTATATATTCAACACAAAGAAATTAATAAAATACAAAATAATAATTAAAATTTGTTAACATACCTCATCAAGATAAATTTATGTAATCACTTACACATTACAAGTGTAGAAAATATACTGATTTAAAACTATTTTATTAGTTTAATTTAATAGGTCTTTAGTTTTATCTCATATTTTCATTAAAAGAAAATGCTAGCCTTTGCATTACGTATATAAAATGCTTAAAAAACTATTCTTGTATTAAAAAATTTAATAACTATGCATCAGTTGTTGATACTTTAATCATTTTTAGAATAAAACTGTAATTGACATGTATATGTTTATACACCAACCAATATAATTTCAACACCAATATCATGTTATGTTCTTAAATTATCGTTCGTAATATACGTAATATAGCACTACCTTCACAGAGTAGTAAATAAACGTATCTCTAACAAATAGAAAGAAAAATATAATGCATCAGGCTTAATATATTCCCAAGAGTAATAAAGAGACAGGTATGGAAACATATGTGCTAAAATAACATAAAGAGGGACATAACGTCTCCTCCCATGAGTATTACGAGAGACAGGTAGAGATACAAGTGTCCTATGGATAATTTACAGCCAATGTTCACTGTCTTGACCAAAGAACCATTGTCAGAGATAGATTTACTTATCAGAATTGCTATATTTCAATCATCTACGATTCATATATGGTAATGATGAGAACAACGAATTTTACCCTAAACTAATAAAAGTTTAACCACTAGGTGACTAAATTATAAAATACAAATTTTTCCCAGAAGTTTTTTTGTGGAGAGTTTTATTGTGGTTTTTAGAAAAACCTTAGATTAAATAAGATATTGAACGAGTGAGGTAAAAATCACAGGTTTATATACTAAGGCACGAAAAGATAAACAATCAGCTGATGGCGTGTGGTTGATCGTTACCGCCCTGCAGCTGTTGCATAAACACTTGATTAATGTGAGATAGGATCGGTTTCTGCTAAGCGTAAGTTAGGTAATTAAAGTGAAACCAATAACAGTTACTATATCTGATGGCGTGTGGACCGGTTTATTATCTTCCTCAGTGGCAACTGCTGATTTATAAGGAAACATACTGCTATAAATAAATAACCTTTACAATAATGTTATATTTAATTTAATTTTCTAATCAATTGTAAAAATTAGAGAACATCTTCTGTTAAAAGGAATGTTTGATGACACCATTCCATTTCATCAACACGTTCTAAGAGTTTGGCGGCCATAATTAAGTAATACATTCCAATTAATTCTCAGACTGTAAAACCTTATCATAGAGCAAAAATGCTTAAAATCCTGCAAATTTATTTTGACTTACCTAATTATGAAATTGTTTCTTAGTTTATCAATATTGAGTTTAATTCAAGGAAGTGACGTCCTATGAAAGGTGAGGTTACAAAAACGTTGGACTGTAATATGGAGAGTATTACCTCAGACGTACACGAATCGTTTTTTACGTTAAATATCTTACTTAGACATCATATGTCAACGTAATTGTTGAGGCAATAAATCCGATAAGTTAAAATTGTTTAATCGGTTTTAGGTTCTAATTATATATTTGTTATCAAATTCACATATCTTTAAAGCAAATTTCTTAAAATAAAAAGAAGAAGAACATTTTTTTAAATAACAGTTCTTGAACTAAATTAACTTAAAGCATTGGGAATCGGTTCTAAAAAAAATTGCTGAATATGAAAATGTAACATTTCTATACATATTATTGCATTATATATTCAGAGGGTAACTTGTTTTTCATTCGTAAATATTTTTATTATATTAAGACTGAAACATAATGTATTTCAATGATAATTGTGTAATTCCCTAAGCCATGAATTAATACAATTTATGCCTCTCCCTGACATTTAAATTTTCTAGAGTTGTGCACAACCCAGTAAATACAGTTCGTACTTACTCCAGTAAAATATACAGTTTCTATTGAAATTATTAATCATAATGAATATACAGTGATTTTTCACATTGATTGGAATCAATTATTACTCCCTTGTAATAGGAATATTACTGTATCGGGCAAGAAGGTAGAAGCTTTGTTCGGCTCCATTCAAATGCCAAGAGACTAAACAACCTCAGATTATTAAGGCTGAGATCTTCGTAATTTCAAGTTCAGACCAATACTTTAGAATACAATGGCTCTGTGTCTATACAATGAGTGAAGAGCTTCAGGCCGGCCACTATTACTGGTACTTTAGTATAATAAGCACATTTAATTATTTATTAAATGCAAAACGCCACTATTATGCGTCTAGAAGATGTCTAAACACGAATCTCTGACCTTTTTTATAATGCTCTAATAGGATTCAACTGAACTTCAATCTTAAATTTAACTCAAAGTAATTCTGTCTGTATTTCACATTAATATCTGTCCGTATAATGTTTCTAACACGAACTGATTTATAGATTCGACATTCAACATGAAACTTTGTTTCTACACTTAGGTCCATGATGTTGCATGTCCAATCATGGAAAGATTTTCTAACCGTCGTAGCTGTGTAGCACTCAGCAGCATGACACAGTTTCTTTTCCGAACTCCGAGGAATGAAAAATTTCATTTTGTGTATGTTTAGCTGTCTGCAGAGTTGAAATGTTGTATATTACCTCAGCGAAATTTGTTACGCGACACTTTGAGTGACGTAGGTTACTTCTACCTTTTATGATACAAAATGTAGGTACCTACCGTGTTAGACTGCGTACTAGTTGGATAGCTCAAACATGTTTAAAGGCACTTTACCCAGTCAGCGAATTCTGTTCATACGACACTTTGAGTGACGTAGGTTACTTCTACCTTTCATGATAAAAAATGTAGGTACCTACCGTGTTAGACTGCGTACTAGTTGGATAGCTCAAACATGTTTTTAAGGCACTTTACCCAGTCAGCGAATTCTGTTCATACGACACTTTGAGTGACGTAGGTTACTTCTACCTTTCATGATAAAAAATGTAGGTACCTACCGTGTTAGACTGCGTACTAGTTGGATAGCTCAAACATGTTTTAAAGGCACTTTACCCAGTCAGCGAATTCTGTTCATACGACACTTTGAGTGACGTAGGTTACTTCTACCTTTCATGATAAAAAATGTAGGTACCTACCGTGTTAGACTGCGTACTAGTTGGATAGCTCAAACATGTTTTTAAGGCACTTTACCCAGTCAGCGAATTCTGTTCATACGACACTTTGAGTGACGTAGGTTACTTCTACCTTTCATGATAAAAAATGTAGGTACCTACCGTGCTAGACTGCGTACTAGTTGGATAGCTCAAACATGTTTTTAAGGCACTTCACCCAGTCAGCGAATTCTGTTCATACGACACTTTGAGTGACGTAGGTTACTTCTACCTTTCATGATAAAAAATGTAGGTACCTACCGTGCTAGACTGCGTACTAGTTGGATAGCTCAAACATGTTTTTAAGGCACTTCACCCAGTCAGCGAATTCTGTTCATAGAAACTAAGCTTTGGCCATATCTTAGTCTAATACAAACTCCAATAGACGACAGTACCAAAGTGGATGTTGTGGCACAGGCCTGGTGAACACGATCAACCAAAGCTTTGTCGAATTTAGTTTCGGCCATGATGGAAAGACTAACGAAAAAACAACAAGGAAAAAGAGGTTGCATTGGTTTTGAATATACTTTTAAAACTATTAATAAGGAGGGACAGCTCTTATACCCCAAAATTAAATGAGTTCTGCCAATGGTAAAGTGGAACCCACGCCCCTATTTCAAGTCTCTACGACCTTACTATCAGGTTTTATTACCCAGAACCTTCTAACTATCTATAGTTACCGGATAGACATACGGACACGTGGACAGACGTACTGACGGTCGTACAACAATATGATTGTAGTAAGGCCCTGTTGGAATTATAATAATGTATATAGGTTTGAAGGAAAACTATTCTTTGTCTAAATATCTATGCAATTATAATCAAGAATATATTGGAACAACAAATTTAACATCCAATTAATGCTTAAAAGTTACAACAACAAAAATAAAATAATTATCTGAGCATTTTAATTTGTGCTGTAGAACCCATAATTAGATAGGGAATAGAAACACGTTGTGAGCATTCTAATGTAATAAAACTCTTTGTTAAAAAGTAATGTGCCAAATTAGAGCTAGTGTTGTTTATGGCCGGAACCGGCTCCAGACTATCCCAGGTGCAACCAGTTACATTCATAACTACGTCTATACATTCTAACTGCTGTTACGGAATGTAAATGTATATGTTTTCATTTAGTAAGATTATGTATGAGAATTTATAGTTTACATTTAAGTGCAATTAAAATAGTTTTCGTTTATGTTCTTTTGAAATATTCATCTAGAGGTATCATTGTCATTCTCTAATTATTCAATTAACAATCTCTAGAATACACCAAGTAACAGTGTTTTAAGTAATATAAGATACAACTACAATTATCAAAGGCTAATCCGTATGTTAAATAACAATACATGTCGTCGTCTCCATGAAAACAAATTCCGGGGTTTAATATTTAGTTGTAGAACCTTCATGTAACGTACATTTGTGATGGGATTGGTATTAAAAGTAGATTATAGCTAGTGCACGTTAAATCAGATTTCGACTACAATCTGAATTCTCAAGGGACTACAGGTTCAGCCGACATTATTAAAACAGGTAAATCCAAATTTTATATTTATTCCTCGCTCTTGGATTTACTTACGTACAGTATAAAGTATGTTTTATATAAGGCTGTAGAGTTTTTAAATGTATTTCTCTGTGTATTACAAATGACTTTGTCCATCAGTACAAAACAATCACGATATTATCAGCGTGAGATCGGAAGACAATCAGTTCACGCGGGAAGCATGAGTTACAGTGAACGTGATTACTTGTATGTAAACAAATTACGTTGAGCAATACTCAGATCGAACTTACACATAAACAATTCAGTTAAATTTACAGATAATAATGGAGAATTCGTACATTTAAATGCTTATACACTGCAGGCATCATGTTTAGTAATATTGCTAAATTAAAATCTAGCATTGCAGCATTACTTGTTATCACTTATAATATCGCTTCTACATAGAGTGCATATTTAGTATAAACATACATCGGTATGTATATAAGATTGTACGAAATAGAGTTAATTTTATTGTGCTCAGTTAATCAAATAATGATGTGCATCATAGAAAATATGTTTCGAAACTTATTTAATAATAATTATTAAATAAGAATATGTATTTGGTGACAGGTACAGTATTAATCAAAATTTTCAGTGCTCCTAGTGACTAATACACGATATGATATATATTCTAAGAGGTGTAGATCTCTCACGAGCATTGTAAACCGTGATAGTGTTTGAGCCATCCATCCATATTTAGGTATTATGAATGATCAATATATCTCATAACCACGTGAAGAGTATATTCGTGCCTTCTTGTCGCCTTTCTGCAACGTGAAATGTTGTTCCTTCCAAGTTTGTTTTCGCGAGTCTTTATTTTGTTATGGAGGTCAGATATGTTTATGGAGATCCCTACTAAACGTCTGACCGAATATACGTAGTATTTTAGTCAGTTGAAAATATTTAATTAAATATAAATGTCCCTTAAATATACATCGATCCTCTTCCTATAATCTAACCACAGATAGACTGCAAACTGTCAGCTAACTACTATTAAAATACTATAATGTGGTGATATATAGGAATACAATGTTTAATAGATATGTCGGTGTTTATTTAGGGTTCAGTAATGTATACGGAGATATTTACCGAAGCTCTGGTCAAATATTTATTGTATATTAGTTTTACTATTTTCGTATTTGCAATCCATGGTACTGATGGAAACGTTTACTTGTTATATATAAAATAGATTCATTTAAAATTATGGTTCATGTCAATGTGTGGGCCTCGGCTCAGAGCTATTGAAACTTTACAAATTCCTCTTAGGGGTAACTTGAAGCGTATTCTAATGACGACGATGTAATGAAAGAATAAATAAATTAATAAATATGTATGGGTCAACCAAGTAAAATGGTTATAGACGCATCGTCAGACACACCTGACATAAATGACATCAGATATAAAGTGATTGTTTTAAATTGTAACTAATTGTTACATCTTACCGTAGTTTTTTCCAAATTGGGGTATCGTGAATGTCCGAATGTTTTTGAATATATATTATCACTAAATCATAAATTCACAAAGATTTTTATTTTGATAGGTTTTTGCACCATAAATTAGATAAAACGCCTACAATCTATACGATTTACTAAAAGTATAGTTTGTAATAAAATCCCAACAAAGCAGTGTAAGCACATTGCTTGGATTGACCCATTACACGATTGTTTATTATAGTTCACAATTTATTCCGGAAAGTAGCACAGTTTTTGTAAATAATCCGAACAGGGGCGGATTAGCATGTCTATTGGCTTGGTCAATACTTTTCTTATTAATTATTTACTGCGATGAATTTAAATTACAACTCTACATCAAAGAAAATCAAATAAGTTCTATTTAATTTTACTATTTATTTCATGAAATTTAGGTATATGGAGCTGTGTTTCAATAGCCCAGGAATATTTGTTCGTTAAATGCACCCATCCCGTACTAGCGTGCCTTAGTAGAATCATCTTTGTATATTTTATATATGCTAAAAGCATTTTTGTCTATTTGAACACCATTATGGTTTAAGTTATACTTAAGAAAATAAACAAATACAGCACAAACTATTACTATTTATAAACAACCTTTTATGATTATTTACAATCCAAGCCCTTCGATTCTTTAACGAAAATATAGAACATCGATATAAGAATCAAAATAAGATTGTTGCAAATTGTTATAGATTTTTTGTATTTTGTATTGATGATGGGTCCTTTGTGTTGTTACAATAAATTAGACATATAGCCTGTTCTTTCTGA
This sequence comes from Homalodisca vitripennis, assembly GCF_021130785.1. Classification (NCBI taxonomy): domain Eukaryota; kingdom Metazoa; phylum Arthropoda; class Insecta; order Hemiptera; family Cicadellidae; genus Homalodisca; species Homalodisca vitripennis. The sequence continues at coordinate 229,351 of NW_025776579.1, forward strand.
AATAACCTCTATATAATTTTCAACACAACTACACGCAAATTAACCCAAAAGGATCTACAATAATAAAAGCATTCCCGATTCTAACATGAAACCTTGCCTCGCCCTAACTTAATAGGTACATGAATACCATAATTAAAAGTCTATACACAAATGTTTGACAGTATTGAAGAAACAACAAAGATTTGCAATTTACGATCGCCTTTTATCCGTTTGCTAATGAATCCACATTGGGAATTTGTTAAAATATAATTACTATTGTCGTTCTAATTGTTATCCGATTTTAAATTTGTTTATATGAACTAATAATTATGCTGTTTAATTATTTAGTAGACTAAAGACGGTTTTTGTAGCTCAGGCTATTTTAATTTAAATAAACATAAAAATTACACATATGTAACAAGGGCTACGATTCAGGGAACAAATAATATATTTTGATTTACCATTCGGAGACGTACCAGGCCAGAATTAAGTTCATTTCTCGGACACTCAGATTTCAAGATTTAGTTAGAATTCTAGATTACAGTTGACGATGGGTTAACTTGCACTAACTGTTGTAACCTCTCACTGGGAGACACTCATGCAAAACATAATTCCACGTTATATCAAGCCACTGCGACAATGTTACAAAAGTTTAAATATTTCAAAATTGGTTTTCATCACTATATGCTTTGTCAAATAAAACAGTATTCCACCCTAGCTCAATCCTTGATTTATATCTGTATAGTTATATAACTGCAATGTGTATACACTGTTACTTGGTTTGCTGAAAATACAAATTAATACGTTAGTAAACAGTTAATAATTATTATAAAACTTGAAATGTAAACACAATCACACCACATAATAAATAAAGCCAGCTGGTGTAAAAGTTTCTAAGTAATTCTTTATGGAATAGTTGGATTAAATATGTAAATTATTAAATTATACTAATGACCAATTGAATATCCAGGAACGCTTAAAAATTAGTGGGATAATTGCCCTAAATACACTATAATCCAAAAGGGTATTTGTCTTCAACGTAATGTTATGAACTCGACTCGTGCAATATTACTATAATATTCTGCTGCAGTTTCCAACAGGGCAGGTCATCCTGGCATTTTTTAGATATATTTTAACGAAAAACACATAAATTTTGTCTTCGTGATCTTTAGAATACCTTGTCATTGTTATCAATTTGCGCTGTATAAAAGCAGACCCAGGTAGCTTTATGTACATAAAGCCGACCGTCAAACAGTTCTACAATGATCAAATCGCTGTAAGAGCACTAAGTACGCACCACTCACCATCGCCACTTTAACGGTCGATATTGAATAGCTCATGGTGTTTTTTTTAATTCTAGCTGTCTAACCTCGCATCTGGATGGTTCTATTACTTCTACCTGTTATTAGCTGTTCTTGATTAGAAACTTCCGTTATCTAGTTCCTACAGGATGGAACAGAGAACGTTTTACGTCATATTACATTCGAGTGAAATTTATGTTGATTGTTTTAAACATTTCCTGAGTGAAAGTACAAACAATTACATTGAGACATTACATTTTGTTATTAGGTAAAAGTTTGTAGGATGTAGATGTATTATATAATATTTTTTCCTCATGTAGATTAAAACTATATTTGTATTTTGTTATTTAAGCTATGTAACAAAACTTGTTTACACCTTTTTTAAATTCAACTTTTATTCAAAATACCTTTTCCTAACATACATTCAGAATTTTTTTGAGTGCAAACCTGCTTATTTCCCTAATTTATTTTTAAGGAACACAGCATATTTATACAGATTATGGGCAAAACGTTTCCAAAACACAAACAGGCTTTTGTTTTATTTTCTTGATGGCCCAAGAATAGGTAAGTAATATTTTTATTTTTACAATCCATAGAATTATTTACATACGCCTTGAAAATTTTACACTCTCTTGTAAAGATCTAGATTATCTATCATCCTGATTATGTATATAACAGTAACTTAATTCGTACGATTAGAATATTTCTACAATAACAATAATTAATGCTCGTTACCATGAAAACACAATTTAAAACTTAATAGTTTTGAAAAATGTTCAGTTCAGTGGCATCCTGAGTGATTTTTTCATCATGTTGATAGGGGCAAATTTAGCAGAGTTAACAGTCAGTCTTCTTCCGACCTGTGACTCCAACACCACGGCTGATCCTGTGCATTTGCCTGCAATATTCTTGAAATGGATAAGTCAAAACATCACAGTTTCCATTAAATATAAGTCATGTAGATGTTGCTTTGTATTTATGGCAGTAGATGTCTGAATATTGATGTTAAATAATGAGGCCTTGAGTTTAGATTGTAGCAACTGATGAATTTGACTTATTACCTGTAGAACATCAGAAGTACTCTTACCTACTTATTTTACTGTATATGTAGCTGTATGGACTCCAGCTACTACTTAACATTCTTGTTCGTTATTATCACTACCGATGAGGTAATACAGTCGATTAAATAGTTTGATAAATTAAAATCAAAACTATTCACACTTAACAAATTTCAATAAAGTAGAAAACACTATTTTTGTACATAGTTCGCAATTAAAAATGTATATGTACTTCCTCAAAAGTACATTGACATTTTTTACTTAACCAAATTGTGTATAGTAACGTAAACACACACAAAGTAAAAGAAAAACGTTGCGAGTTTACAGACGTATTAATACATGTATTTAATTATTTAATTGGCGCCAGAATCCTTTTTGTTGGTAGAACTTGTCGAAAATTTTGTAAAATTACAAGTTCTTTGAAAAGTATTTATTCTCTTGTTTATTATTTTAAGTGATACACGTCCAGTAGCCCAGAAACATTTTTTATAATTCAAGTACACAGCCAGGTTATTGAAATGTATAGGGAAGTTTATCTTAGAAAAAAATGTCAGTAGTTATGAGAGTTTTGCTGCAGATTAACATGGCAGAGTATCAAGAGTCAAGAATATGAAATACGAGTTTTTTTCTCAAATCATATTTCTTTAGCTTTACACTTAAAACTGACCGTCAGTTAAATAAATATATTTTAAATATGTACAGACCTATAAAGTGACAAGTTTGTCTCTTATCTAGTTTTCTGACAGTGATATAAGTATCATAATGTTTTTCAAGTCAGTATTACATAAAACAAGCTAGGTTATGTCTAAGGACAAGTTATTGTATGATATTTTCAACCTTTTCGATTCTGTCCCATTTTGTTTTTACTAAATAGTGTGATTGACGATCAATTTATTCCTGGTCATCCAGGAAACTCATATTGATTAAATGACATTGATAACTATTTTATAAGAAGGCATACACATATTGCTTCAGGTTGCGAATAGTTTCCTAACATTTGTCAGGGTATTTGTCTGACATGCAAACGCAATAAAAAGCAAGTGCGAGGTAATTATAACGTCTACGGTTAATGAAAATATTGTAATATTAGATGGATCCTACATAATCTCTGATAATTTAAAGGAGTTTCAGAATTTTGAGAAGTATTTAATATACAATTTCTTATATATAGACGCTACATATGTCTAACTATTAGAGAACATTATTTAGGATATTTAATACAAGGAAATATTCCATTATGTTAATAAATCTGTGAATTAGATTGTTAGAAAGTTTCTATAGAAACTAAATTCGTAATTATTTTAATATTTATTCTGAATATATTAAGAATCTTTAATTTTTATTATTTATCTCAAATTTTTATTATTTTTTATATTAAGAAACTTAATCTTTATTAAAAGGTTACTATGTTTAGGAGTGGTTTTAAGTTTTAGAAATGGTGATCCTAATTTTAAATCAAACTTATCTACACCTATAATATTCATAAATCTCTCAAGTCAGCACATAGTGCACTGAGGCTGCGGAAGATATCAAATTAAAAAACATATGTCGTAACCTGTTTATTTATATTATTTAAATCGCAACCGAGAATGTAATAAATTTACTTTCTATATCATCCAAGTTAAAAAAAATTTCTTTTATTTTTTTAAATCTACAAGGACTTCAATAATAATTGTTTAATCATATTCTGAAACACTTATCGCCGTTATTAAGTATTTATGCTGTAAAATTCAATACGTGTGACAGTTTACGGATCCACATTATTCTCTCGTCGAGTAAGTGCATACTGTCTGCGGTAGATTTCAGCACATGTGACGTAAACTGAAATATCCCAACTATCCAACCTAATATGGGAGGGGAGTATTACATGGTAGAAGGGCGACGACCTGCGCAAGGACTGGCCCTAGTACCATGTTATGCTTTAAACTGGTTGCGCATAACAGTGTCACTGCAGCCATTTATATATATATGTATATATACACTCTAACCTTTTATTATCTTTATGAGCAAACACTTATTACTACCTTCTAATTATGTTTCAGGTAGCAATATTACTTAAACTCAATGCGAGAAGACCCAGTACCGTAAGTATTTGGGATGTTTCAGGTGTAAATTTAGTGCCATTCTAAAACTTCAGTTGTAGTCAAATATCTAGATTGTAGACATTTTATTATAAGTTACAAGAAATCAAGCAGCCAACTCAATTGTGTCATTTTTGTGATTCGAGAGTTTTGTTCTGATTATTTTCAGGTGGCCTCGGTCCTGCGTTGGCTTGGCGTCCTCTCTGTGACACTAACATTTAGCACTACTCCACGTGTGTTGCAAAACACGCAAAGTATGAATGTTTTGTATGAATGAAAGTGTGAAAGTGTGCGTGCGTGTAGAACTACATTGAACTAGAACAAGTAATCCTTCACTACACAACACATTAAGGTAAAATAAATTCATCTGCTTATTATACTAAGTTTACATATTTTTCCATGATTATACTTAATTGTTAATAACACTTATTTAATTAAGGTATTTTTCTGTAGTTGTATTGGTTATGGCAAGTACATGGTTTACCATGATACATTATTATATACTGTCTTTTCTGATTGTTCTAGGGTGATGCGGCCAATGTGGCAGGAGGTCGCCCCACTTACACTAATACGCACACTACACAAACACTAGGTATTGTATTGTTCTACTTAAAAACATCATAACGAATTTGGCTACAATTATTGTTGTTTCAGAATGGCACACTTATATTGATTAGTATAGTTTATGTTTATAAGAATAGGTCATAACCTTAATATAGTTAAAATTACTCATAACATTAGTAACATATTTGTTAATTTCATTGTACTTTAAGTGTATTCATAACAGTAAATAAATAGTAAAATATTTTATAATTTAATTTGAAGATAATAACCCGTTTGGCTTATGTTCATTCACTATTAAATTAGAAGAACGTATTATTAAACTGCAGTGATTGAGTTTAGAGGTTTTGTCATTTCTATCTTAGGGTTCTGTTGTGCTCCAAATTAGAGCTCTTAACAAGTGTGTTAGTTTCTGTCTCGCCTTCATAGTGTATGTGTGTGCGAGTTTGCAATCTTTTTACTATAAATTATAGATCCAGAAAGTTAGATAACAATAGAAATTAAGCATTTCCTAGCACACTGCTTAGATCTATCGTATTGAAGGAAATTTCTTGATACCATAAAATTTAACAAAACAAAACTTACACTTGTTTTTATTCAATAACAAATACATTGTATATAATTCTAATAATGATTTGTATTCTAAGTCGATCTATCAATCATTTTAATGTTGTGAAATACAAATTTAAAATTTATATGATAAATATGTAGTTTGAACACAATTATGTTCAATCGGTATATTTGTAACGTTTCTAAATATGAGATTTCAATAGCATAAATTTATGTTACATTATAAATTCTATAGCAGTTATTTAATTTACGAGCCTTAAAAAAAATCATCAGCATTATTCATTTTGCAGCAATTTATTACTAAATCGTAAATTTCTTTTATTATTATTAATACATATATTTTAATAAAAACTTAAGTAGTCAATAATTAACATAAATATATTTCATATAGAACAGATATATATCTAAATTGCAAATTTGGAACCAAATTTCATACCAGAAGTTTTCAACACAAGCCCTGAACTTTGCCTTCAAAGATGTGTATAAACAAGTATTTCTGGGAGGTGTTGACAATAAGACATAGTTCTGGCGGTACTTTGCCGGAAACTTGGCCTCTGGTGGAGCAGCTGGAGCAACTTCATTGTGCTTTGTCTATCCCCTTGACTTCGCCCGAACTAGGTTAGCTGCTGACGTCGGCAAAGGTGCACCTGAAAGAGAATTCAAAACTTGCACTCACAAAATGTCGTGGTCTTATGCTTTAGCCTATGTAATTTATTTTTAGAAATCTGAAGAGATCGCAGAACATAAAAAGGTACGTATTATGGAACAATTTTATGAAAATGTTTTGTAAAGAAGATAATTCCCTCCATTTTACATTATTTAAATAAAAACATTGTTTAAAAACTCACCCAATCTATGTACTAGTGTCTTTGAACAAAGTTCAATCTGGATCTGATTATAAATACGGTACTTACAAATACGGTACTTATTAGCTTACGGTATATTGCATATGCCCATTTAATTTGAATACATATGTGTCTACAAAATTCACCTAATTGTAATACTATTAAAAACAAATAATATTTACAACTGATAAATAGTGGTTCTCCGGTTTATGACAGTACTACTTGAATACGGAGCTTACGATTGTGAAATTTTTAACGACATAAGAAGGCAAGATATATCAATAATGCTTACTCAGAAAATTGCCTTTCTCACGTGTTCTTGACAAAGGAAGTATGGTCTCAAGATTCCTTTACTTTTAAGTATAGCGATATGGAATTCTCTCAGGCTACATCACAGTACTGGAATACCAAACTTTGTACATATCAGCTTTATAAAGGCTTAGTAGGGGTGGAGAAATGGTTTAAAGTCAATAGCTTTGTTTTAAATATGTGGTATGGGATTGATTATCTGTAATAATATAACATATTAAAATAATTTTTAGCGCTCTTGAATGGCGCAAGATATAAAACAAATGGAAAATTCAAAAAGTTTTGCATTTAATTGAATTCTTGAATATTATACTTTGTAACATAGGTTGCTATTGAAAATGTTTGGATATTCGGCTTTTACGTTTAATAATATTTAATGGTATTTTAAAATTACAAAAGGATTTTAAAAGTTACGCCACTTCATATTTCCTGATGGGGTATATTATAAATATCATACAAAAAATAATTGTTCCTAAGGGGAAGGCAGCAGAATTTACTGTTAAATTAAAGACATTATGTCACACTGTCTAGGAAGCTAAGAGTGAGAGGAAAGTTCCACTGCAGATACCGGTGGATAACACTGCGCTAAGATGAGTTCCAGTTCTTGCCACTTAATTATTTAGGAGATAAGGGTTATTGTGTAACAGAGAAAGGGTATAGTAGACTCATACCACATAGACATAGAATCAATGGTAAATCCGTACCCAGTTCTAGTCTTGGTTTACTCTTTGTGCACTGCAAGTATACTTTCAAACACGCCAGAAAGTACTTGTAGTTTATACTTTATACAATTCACTTAACTGTGGAGGACGGTGGATAGAGTTGTCAGTCAAACGTTTAAGTTCTGACTTATTGTGGTTTATATTTCCCTTTCAATCTGTCCTAACAGATTTTTCACTTACGTTAACTTTTGTTACTTCACATCAGATTTTTAAATAACGGTTTATTTACGTCTCAGTAAAGTTGTCATTCTGCTTTGAAAGCATACTAACATGAGTGATGCGAAACAAATATATCCCGTTCAAAAAAAAACCTCCATAGCTCGCAAAATGAATTAGTCACTTACACAAGGAGAGACAGCAGCCTCTCACTAGCACGCCAGGATAGCTACTGAACAGAGCAACGCCTGCCCTAACAACATTGCCGCGTTATCCCGCCCCTAGCGGTTAAATAGCGAACGAGTGTGACGTCACGTTCCGTAAAGCAAAACAAAAATTTTTCGCCTACGCAAAAAATATATCCATATCTCGCCAAAATATGTTCAAAAACTAATATCTCTTAACATCCACGTTATTATTATTCTACTTGTGTATTTATGTTACTTAAGTGGGTTAATAAGTAAATATGATACCCTACAAGTAATTTATTAATTCATATCCTATCAAGAAATCCTGGAAGGCAACAACCTTTAATGAATCGCGCAGCAATATTTTCTCTCTCACTCGTTGTAAGAAAGTGTCATTTGGTGTAATAAGAATTTATTCCTAAATTTAGTTGTAATATTATGGAAAGAACTAGGAATGAGATTCGAGTCTCATATTTACCAGAAACTCAAATGTCCTCTGATGTAAAGCATAAGTTAAACATTGCACACTATTTTAATTTTAAGTAGATTTATGTGGAACGAATAAAATTTACCTATGTAAAACTTCAAACCAGAACTTTCCTGTCGCTATTATCTTAAGGTAACCAAAAATTAAACAATAATACTAAAACAAGAAATAAAATCCTGTATTTGTCATAATTTAAGGTTCATATTGACATTGCATTCTGCGCATTACTCATGGAAATTCGTTTAGGTTTGACGCTAGAGGTTACAATGGTTATTCTCTAAAGATCAGGCATGCTTGTGCTTTTCTGTAACTGTATAATGATACAAATATATTTCATATAAATTATAGCTTTCATAGTTGTCCTATTACATTGAATACTGATTTATTCACAATGAGATGTACTTTCATATTAAAATCTTGAGAAATCTTTTGTTTGTCTTTCCATGTAAAAAAGTAAGCGTTTACGCTAAATTAAAATTTCAAAATTACTACACTATATTAAACACAACGAAAGATTTGACAATCATCCGTCTATAAATAAATTGCTAAGGTTATTGTAGGAACTAAATTTATAATGATTCCTAAACTATCTCGTCTCCAACAGTTGTAAACTTTAGAAATGTTTGTTTTTAAAGGCCACATTGTTTAACAGACATTTTATATCCGATATAGTAAAACTCTTATTCTGTCAAGATCCTAATATAGATCAAACTTATCTACAGTAATCTCGATATATCTCTCAAATCACCACATTAAGCAGTTGAAAGATTTTGTAGAATTATCCAGATAGAACAAGCTTTAACCAAATAATCATATAGAGTAGTCTTATATTATTAACTCTTAATATTTAAATGGCAACCGAGAATTAAATAGAATTCCTTTCTAAATGAAGGGGTTCGTCTTATATAAAATTGTTTTTTTGTTATCTGAGGCTTCTTGGACTACAATAATAATTAATAAATATATAATCTGATAAACCAAACCCCAGTTATATAGTAAGTATTTATAATTCTAATTTCAAGATGTCACAGTGAGAATTTACGGATCTACATTATCCTCTAGCTGTGTTGATGCATATAGTCTGCGATAGATTGCAGCACACATGACCTAAACTTAGATATCGTTCTCCAACCTAATAAAGGGGGGAGGCAGTATTACATGGTAGAAGGGCGAAAACCTGTTTAAGTACTGGCCCTAGTATCATTTGATGTTCTAATCTGGGTGCGCATAACAGTGTCATTGCAACGATTGCTGACTAGAGTAGAGTGTTATTTAGACATTACCTACCAGTTCTAATGGTGTAATTGCTTAGTATAATTATAGTCATGTTGAGTATATGTAATATTTCACATGTACACAGATATTAGCCAGCATTATTTAATTATCTTTTTAGCATGTTCATTGTTAAAGACCCGACAGAATCTTATTGAAATCGTATTGTAGTCCGTCCACCCGTCCTTCTGCCTAATAACTCTCAATACAAAGGAGGACTAAAACTTGGTACACCTTGGTCTTATCCGTCTGTCTATCTGTATAACTGTCTGTGGGTTACATTTTCATAAAATAACCATATGAACTTGACAATTTGTATTTAGTTTGCTCCTAATTAAAGTCTGAGATAACTTAAGGTTTATGTTCTGTCGGAAATTTTAATGTTCTGTTATATCTGTTTTGTCTTTATAATACAGATGTATACTTGTTCAATTAAGAACTTTAAAGTAAGTTCGATTGTGGTACATGTCACTACATGTGATTTAGCTGAGCGTTAGTGAATATTTTACTTAGGTCAAAGGGAGAGAGCCGATTATTAGAACCCTATTTAGTATAAACTCATAACATCTTAACATTAAACTACAGTCATACTTGTATAGTGTCATATTCTTATATTTACTCTTGTCTGAAGTACTTGACTGGTACTTAATATCGATATCTGTTATTCACAATCTAAACCCAGACAAGTAATTCCAGTAACAAGTTAAACAATAAAACGTTGTTGCTATAAAAACAATGTTTCGTCCATTACCTGATTTCATTCGTTATTGTTTCCGACTTGGTCAACAAAACATTTGTGGCAACAAAATATACGTTCATACTAGTGACTAACTTTTTACTACCATAATCAATAGTTTGAATAACTTAAAACAAATATTAAATTTATTGTGCATTGATTATTATCTTAAAAAATTCAATCAAAATTGATTAGTTTCGATTTATATCACAAAATAATGATTTTGCATTCATGGTAATAATATAGAGAGGTGTTATAACGTAAAAATAAGTTTGTGGTGGAAATGAGTTTAAGTACTTAAAGAAACACATAAAAAAAATATCATAGTCAAGCAATCTCAGCTGTTATAATTGGAAATAATTCGTTAAATAAATTAAACGAATACTGTAATAAAGGATATGAAGCTTTCAAAAGATGTATAAAAAGCAGCAGTCGAGTCTCTGTACTTTTCGTCTCCAACAGAACCAGCGGAACTCACTGTCACAAAATCTCATCTGATTTGTGATTCACTTCCGGTGTTATTTCCGGTCAAGAAGTGGATTACATTCACTGATGTGACAGCTCACAAATTCTAAGCGAACAATAAACAATTCTACTCTGTATCTAATCTAAAATGAAAGGGATTACTGATGAGATTAAACTACTAATAGTGAAGTAAGTAAGTTTTTTTCTTTAATTTATATCTTACAAGTAATTCGTATTTACTGTATTAACAGTGCTAATAATAATATAATAATAATATATTATATTCAATAACTGTTCTGTATCAATTTAGAGACTAGAACAGAAAATTACTAAACAAATTTGTCAATCAATCGTCATACAATGATTAAGCTGCTAAAATACATTTATAGTAAATCGGCGCTTAATATTTAAATTTGTTCAGTTAGTTAACAATGGAAGGTTTGAAACCACATCAGGGTACGGACATTTTCCATCGTTATAGGCTATAAAAGGTATAACACAACGTTTCTAGGATTGAAAGCTATCCTCTTTGTCAGGTGGGGGAGGTATTAACACATACAAAAATAAAGACCAGAAGCAAGTAGTCAAAGGAAATAAAAGGATTCAAACACACCAAAAAGTTGTTTGGAGTCCAGTCCAGGTGTTGTCTCTGCACAGGATACAAGTCCCGAGCTCAAGTACGAGGGTCACAATCACACATTACACTAGCACAAGCTACAGTGGGATACTTACGACAAAGAGGACAGATTCCAACTCTCGAAACGATGTATTATACCTTTTAAAACATATAACAATTCAAATTAAAATTTTATATGTTACTTTGGAAAAAGGTGATTTATGGTGTAACAGAATAGTTTGGTATTTTTTTACAATTTATAAACATTTATAGCAAAATGTTAGATTCAAAATATACTTCCAAACAGATGAAGTGAGCAAATTTATATTGCCAAATAAAAAAGAATATCAGGTTATATTTAGCCAATTTGAATTCAAATAAGTAAACACAACATATTGGAACTAATACATTCCTAATGTACAACCTTGTTGTAGTTACACGAGAAAGACGTACACACGGATGCCTATTTAGCATTTAATTCATATATTTCAGCCAATCATATCGGCAAATCCATATGTGACACATATGACTGGATACAAAGAGAAGTAAGGTAACAGATCCCTCAGGCTGCGTCTCAAAGAGATAAGGAGAGACATCTGTATCTCGTGTTGGTTCAGTGAATATCAAACTTGGGTGTGACATTTATTGAATATGATACTTATGTATGCCTAGTTACAGCTTAGTAATACGATAGGCATTAAAATTAAGCTGTTTCCTTACGATATAATTATTATTCTGTGTTATACTAGGCGTAAAGCCATAATGTTTGGAAACTTTTGGCTAGAGCAATATTATTATTCATGTATTTTTAAGTATTAAGAGAGATTTGAAGCCAATGTCTTTTACACAATACTTGACTACTTCAATGATCGAATTATCTGTTGAAATATATAACTGGTTTAAATGGCACTTAAAATAGAAAGAAAATAATATATTCATAATATATTCAAGTTTATACAGGGTAATCAATTTTTAATATCTGACAGATTTGTGTACCGACAGCACTTAGAGGAAATCGCAAAGTAAATTTAATGAGTTTACATAGTTGCATGGATGTTGACGGATACCAATATAGTACTATTATAGAATTAATTTGTCCGCGTTATTAACTGACAATTTCAATTAGCTCTCTCTAATCATGGATTAATTAATATTAAATAACGATAATTTGATTAAATTATGAAGTTTATTTGTTTATTTCTCGTCTAATAATCCGAATGATACAATATTTATAAATTCTTCCATGGTTATTATTTACATGATGAATTTCTCTCCAAGAGAATTACTCAATAGGAAATATGAGGTATTATTAATCCATAGTATACAATCTTTTGTTCAAGTTTTGTGTGCAATATGAAACAAAGATGTCCCCGTTATTAGTATTAAAACTAAAATGTTAGAATTTTACATAAAAAAGGTTAATTATAGAACATATATCAGAACATCTATAAAGAGGAAATGTTTCTCTCCGTCTTTTCTCCAGGAGCTCTATAATGTGAAATTTAAAGGGTCGGCCAAAATCATGATCGTTCCGTCCACTTTATAATCCGGTTTACTTTTCCAAGTTTGAAAGTGTTTTGGAAAATGCACTCATCAATCTTATTGTCAATCTTAATGCCAATAAATCTTATTAATTATATGAAGCAAGGGGAAATTAAAATATGCCAACATTTTAAGAAATGAACCCAGAACGTTATCAATGCCACCCTTCATATCCGTGACAACGTGCTGGAGTGCCCGGTACTCATCATTATACGTGACGACTCCAGTTACACGAGACACCGGCTAGGCTGTCCCCAACATTCGCGTAATATTTGTTGAATACATCTTGTATATTTTACATCGTAGAGTTTTAACCTTTCGTAGACCCCTAAAAATGATCAATTAATTGGAATCTTGTCTTTATTTTTGTTTATACCTAAGGTTTCTGCAACATTTCCCAAGATATTTTGATTTGGTACTTTTCGAATCATTGATTTTATTAGAGTAGTTGACTAAATTTAAATAACTAGATGTTAATTGTTCTTATGTTTAAACAAAGTCCGACTTGATTTTTTGTCCACCTTGGTTGAAACAAGGCAACGGTAAAATAATGATATGTCATTTCTGATTAAACTACCGCGGATTTGATTGAATTTTTAATTTTTATGTTGGTAAAAATATGATTGATACCATTAGAAACCCCTAAACTCTAGTAAATACATTGATAAACTTACAAAATCCGCCTTATAAATAAAATCAAGGTATCTTTGAGAGAGCTTATCCACGGTATTGTCAAGAAAGTTAGGTTTTTAACCAGAACGCTTTGACTACCGTCGAGATAAAACCCAAGTTCGCCGGATGTACAGTGCCAGCAGCGATGGCTGTTTACTACAAACCGTTATGTAAACTTTAATACACGTGGCACCATGGAAATACATTTCTTCCGAACACGCAAAAACATTAATTCATAAACAAAATTACACCGTTCTTCTGGTTCTTACTGCATTTGTTAACAATCACATCAAATCCATCCATACTAACTTGAGGAGTACCTCATCTAGCAAAGAATCTATTAAATCGATAATAAAAAAAAGTAAAGATGTCTTATTTTACCAGGCAAAGTTATGGCTAAGAAGCCCTCTCTAACACATAACCTGGGGACCAACGACTTATAGGTGACTTCCGAACCACTTCAATGGCCGGGCAAGCGGGCTGCGTGCAAGGACAGGATCGCTCAGCGGTCACCTATCCAAGCAGCAGCCACGCTCGACGTTGATTGATCTGGTTATCTTGCGATAACCGCCTTACCCACTACACTGTGCCATTGACAAATAATGCTGAATTTATAGTTATATCTATTAAGAACAATCATAATTTGTTTCCATTTATGAATATTCAAGCTAAGAAGTGTTAAAGACTATCTCAATTCTACAGTATGAGAAAATCTTATATGTGCCTACCACTTTAATTACGCATGCATTCACAACTCTACTATCTCATCCAAAACATCATCCATTGAGCTGTAAAACGCAACCTAACTGCCGACTTTTTCCTTCTAATATTTACCACATTAAAAATAACCAAGCCTTAAAAAGTGAAAATGAGTTTTGTATACTCCAAATACAAAACTGAAATTGTATTGTATTTTGTCAATGTGTATAGTCTTTGCCGTATTGGATAGTTTTGTCATAAAATTACCCTATTTAAAGCTCCAATTATCGGCGCAAATAGTATACACCCGTCCAATATCTTAATAATCACTTACATGTTTAGCTTATAGTGTGGATTCAACTGCCTTTTTATCATCAGAAATAAAATTGTTTACCGTGTAAATATGATAATTATAAGGTTGTAACATTTATAAGAAATACAAGTGTGAATATTAAAATAGGTGTATAGAACATGGAAACTGGAAGAAAACAATGTTACAAGATTATATTTAGTAATTTTACACTCAAATTGGTGCGAATAATTTGAATAATTGGTAGGAATCCAAATCAGGCGATCATCATAGCTGACAATGTAGCTGAACTCATTTTCTATACGTCAGGAATGTCAAGTGAAACAAAAAACTTTAAAAAATATATTTTTTAAACAAATTTAACTTTTATGCTATATAAAAAGTTACATTAGTGTATTCGATTCTGTGCGTGTTAATATCCTACTCATAATCAAAGCATACTGTGTAGAAAACACTTGTTCAACGTTCAACAGTATGCCCTATAGAGAAACTCAGAAAAACTTGGTCCAAAAATTGTGGGAGATTTCCCCTCATTCGAGTATTTAGTTCGTTATGCTCACTCTAGGCAAGTTACTTTACAATAAAATTAACTTTGTAGACAAGTAGCAGTTTTAGTCCAGTATATTATATGCTCTATACAGTAACTGGTGGGTCCGGACCAACATGTTCCAGACCGGACCAGCGTGAGGTACGGTGTGTGTGTGTGTGTGTGTGTGTGTGTGTGTGTGTGTGTGTGTGTGTGTGTGTGTGTGTCAAATACCTTACACTTTAGCGGCCGAGTAAAACATAAATCATTGACAAGATATTGTTCTGAAAGTAAATCTGGAAAGATTAGAACAGTATTTTACGATAAAAGTAATCTGGAAAAACATCTGAACATTCTGAATTAAACTACAGTAGATTAATTTGTTTTTAAACCTGGAGAAATTTAAAAAAATTTGTACCAATAAAAATATTTTATTTTAAGAATCTTTCTGGGTTTAAAATGGTTGATTGATTTTAATTCATTTTTCATAAATCATAACCATGTACTTGATTAATGTCAATTGTTCCACAAATATAGATTTTTAACACCAATTACCTTTAGTCACATGTGATGTGCTTTGTTTTTATTTGACGTTTCTTATTAATTATGTCTCCTAGGTAATTAATTCGATTAAATTCAAGTCAAACAAGTAACAGTTTATACGGGTTGGTTTCCAATAACCTAGTTTTGGAGTTATAAATATATCTTTGACTAATCGAGAGTGAAACGCCAATTTATCTAAGGGTGCGTTCACAAAGAAAGCTGGTTACTAGCGCTTGTTGGTAAGCGCTTGCAAGCTCCAACCAGCGTGAGAAAACCCTACATTGTATCAAATCAAATCTTTAATTGCTCGCAACAATTTGTTCACATTGTATGGCAAACGTCATAATTATTTCTAAATTTTAAACTCTCATACCACACAACTACCACATTCAAACTTACATAATTTTTCATACATTCCAGTCTCATTCATCCTTCGCCAATTTCAACCCACTTACAGCGCTGGAGTCAGTTATCGAATTGGGCGGTCTCCCAGTTAAACGCCAGAAACTCGTCAACGCTGTAGAATGCCTTTGACACCAGAAAGCGCTTAAGACGAGCTTTTGACGCCTTGGGCGTTTGGGCGTTTTTCATAGAATTTGGCAATCTGTTGATGAAGTGAACACCTGCCTGTGAAGGCAAGTGCTCATAAACTACCGTTTGGTGTCTTCCAGTTCGGTAGTTATCTCTGCCTCTAGTCTCATACCCGTGTATGTCACGTCCCCTGGTAAGGGCACATTTAGACAAACAGAACAAAGAAGTTTCTAAAATGTAGAGACTGGGCAAAGTCAACAGTTTCAAATTTTGGAATGCTGTCCTGCACGACTCTCTGAAATTCAACTTTGCGATAATACGAATCGCTTTTTTTTGTAATTTGAACACCCTCAGGAAATTATTGCCTGCACAGGCCCCCCACAACACCACCCCATTGGAAAGGTGAGAGTGAATTAGCCCATAATATGCCGCAATCAATACCTGACTGGGGCAATACCAGGCCAAGGACCTCAAAACATATATTCCTGAGGACAGTTTGGTACACACATGGTCAATGTGGTTATTCTATCACAACCCTCGATCGAGGAGTATTCCAAGGAATTTTGCGGAGTAGACTTCTTCCAATATGGAATCTGCCAACATGACAGCTGACCCACACTGGGAGTCCACTGAGCGCAGTGCGAAGTTTAGTACGTTGGATTTCGAAGAATTTGTTTGAAGGTCGAGGCTATTGAAATATTGAACACAATTGTTGATATCGACAAAGGTTTGTAGTTCCAAACCTTCTTGTGAGTTATCTCTGAAACAGAGAGTCGTGTCATCAGCATACTGCACGATTTTCCCATGCAGCAGCGATGAATGTACGTCGTTGACATACAACAGGAAAAGGATTGGGCTGAGTATAGAGCCCTGGGGAACTCCATAACTCAGTTGCACTGGTTTGAAAAATTGGTTTGAGATCTGAACCACTTGAGCTCTCTGACTTAAAAATGATTTAAGCCATAAGAGCGGCACGCCTCTGATGCCATGAGATTGTAGTCTGTCAAGCAGTACTTCATGGTCAACGCAGTCGAATGCTTTAGAAAGGTCAAGGAACACACTTAATGTGTGATCCTGACGTTCTAGCCCCTCTACAACCATATCAACCAGACTCACCACTGCGTCTATTGTCGATTTATTTTTCCTGAATCCAAATTGGTGTTCAGAAAGCTGGTTGTTTTTATTTAAGAAGTAAAGCATTCTCGCTAGAACAAGTTTTTTAAATAATTTGCTTAAAATAGGCAAAATTGAGACGGGCCGATAGTTATTTATTGAACAGGGGTTTTCTTTCTTGAAAATTGGATGCACTTTTGCAATTTTTAGGAGTGAGGGAAAAACTCCTGAGTTAAAGACAAATTGACTAATTGAGTGAGTTGTTTTACAATATGCCTTGAACATTTTTTTATTAACCACATGGATCTCAATTTTAGATCATTTGATTTTTTGGCTGGGAGTTCTTGAATAATTCTATCGAGCTCTTCCTCAACTACGGGAGTCAGAGCCATTGAGGCTATTGGGCTCTGTCTACGCGTGGGGTTCCCCTGTGGCATTGATGGAAGAGGGTCCCGTCCACAAGCAACAGACGCAAAAAGCCGTTAAACTCGTCGGCAACCCTCGAAGCATCACTCACAAGTGTGTCCCCAATTTTGACTGTGATTTGCTTAAATTCTTGATGTTTATTGTTAATGATGCCCCATACAGTTTTGGAAACGTTTTTTGAAGAAATAATTGATTTTGAGACATCATACGCTTTTGCAGCTTGGATCACCTTTCTGTAAATTTTTTTATAATTTCGAAAAAAGATTTTGAACTGTTCATTGGCTGATTTTTTTTTTATTTCGGAGAAAAACTTGAGTTTTTCTCTCGAAACCAGAATACCTTTGGTGATCCAAGTATTGTTTACCTTCTTTGGACGAACTTTAACCGTTTTTGTAGGGCAACAGGTGTTGAGGTGGAAACTCAAAGATTCATTGAAAATTTGGAACTGCTGCTCTACGGGATGTGACAAATTTAGAAAATTCCACTTTTCTTTTGAAAGGGAAGCGTTGAGGAGAGCGATATTTTCTGGCCTTGTGTCTCTTATTGTTTTGATAGTTTTTGGTTCTCTCACGATTTGTTTTCCATTAATGACAGCCTCTTGGCCATAGTGGTCCGAGATAGCTGTGTTGACCACCGACACTGTGACATTTTCAATGTTCGTAATGATATTATCAATAGCCGACTGTGTTGGAGTTTTGACCAGGAGTTCAATGCCAAATGACCTCAGCAGATCGACTAGTCGCTTGGTGGATGGATGGTTGCTGTCCATCGCATCCACGTTGAGATCTCCCATCAAGACGTAATCCTATTGATGACTAGTCAGGTCAGTGAGTAACGCTTCGAATTTTGAAAACAACTGATCTTCATTTCCACTGGGAGACCTGTAAATCCCTATCACAATTAATGTTGACCTGTTAGTTTGTACTTTGATCCCAACTACTTCGAAATCTTTCGCGGTCGTTACTTTGATTGGAAATTTTGTGAAAACTAAATTGTGTCTCAGAAAAATTGATACACCACCTCCTTTGGAGGTCTGGCGACAGTACGCTTCTGCCAATTTGTAATTTGTAATTTTGCATAGTTCAAGGTTTTCGTTGTTAAAACCGTTCTCGGTTACAACGAGAATGTCTGATTTCAAGCGTGGGCGTTCACAGACAAAGCCTGTCCCGGCTAGCAAGCGCTTGCTACAAGTTCTGACAAACACGCAAGAACGTTTTGTACTTGTTTTCCGACTCTTTTTGACCAAACCAGTCAATGATAAACGACTTTGCAGTATGGATGTCGATGAACTGATAACTCAAGTCTTTAGAAGGGGGCTTTATGGGACAAACGCCTCAAACTACATGGCAATAGAGTTCCAAAGAGTAAATAAAGAGCAAAAAGAAAACTACACACTTTGGAGAGAGTCGAACGAGTGAGACTTGATGACTATACAGATTCAATATAGGGTGTTTCAAAACTTCCTTCGACTATTTTTAAGGTATTGTCACTGGGAACTTTATTATTGCTCCAAAATCTCTTTTTTAGTCCTACAGCCACCATTTTGTTTGATTTTCTAATCCAAATACCACTTCTTTTATGAACTTGAGATGTTGCAAAAATATGGGTTTAGTTTGTCCTAGAGACAATACCTTAAAGCACTCTACAGGTAATTTGAAACACTCTGTATACTATTAGATGTGTTATATTGTATAACTACTTGTAGGATATATTCTATAAATAAATCTTATGATAAGTATTTATAACAAAAAATCAAAGACACTACTATAAACTCACCTCAAACAAATAACTATTCGTACTTCGGCATGAATATGTTGCTTATGTCAATTTCCCCAAAACTTGACTAAAACGCTTTCAATTTTCTTGAGCATGTAGCAAAACGTGATTAACACCATTCTTATATATAAATAAATCTCACTTTGTCAAATTTCAATTGAGAAAGTATATGGTAGTATTCCCCAAACCTACCTCTTCTGCGGTCAATTCATGAACACCGACTTTCCTTATAGGAAGTTTTAATTCGACATTTTCAAGTAAAACTAACACTTCATCACTTGGTGAAGACATTGTGTCAACGAGAGCTGAGAAACACTAAGCTTGAAATGCAAGCATTTGTTGTGTACACACAACAAAATTCTCAAGCACTTGGAGCAAGGGCTGAAAATAAGTACTTGTAACCAGCTTTCTTTGTGAACCCACCCTAACAATGCATATTGTTGTTTCTATGAAAACAAATTTATCAATTTTATTATATTCTTCGTGTTTTTGAAGTAGCTTAAAAATTAATAAAATTGTATGTTGGGTGCCAACTACGGAAGGTGTTACAACAGTAGTATTCAACTTGTTGACTACCATCTGGAATCCTCGCCAAATCCTCACACCTGAGACTGTGAAAAAGTGACCAGAGGTTTAGCCTGGTACCTCTCCTAACTAGTAAGTGAAGATGATTTGTTTGTTGCCTGTGTCCCAGCTCTTGTTATCTACATTATCGAGGCTTGTACATTTCCTGCTTTTATTTTTATGCTTATTAAAAGTAAATTGAAAGTTAAAATTCAGGTATTGGAAATTGCTTAGGCACAATAAAGTATACTTACTAAATGAGATATGCATACTCGTACTTACAATATTTTTTCAATAAATTAATATGTTTCTGCAGTATTTCCCAGCGTATTTAAATAGAGAATTGGTATTAGGGACGAATAAACATTGAACTGCACGGGAAACTACGACAATGACTATTTTAAACGACATAAAATTAATTAAGTAGGGCATTAACTGTAAATTAAATGTTTTAGGGTGGAGAGATAAAAGTAATTAAAATTTAAATAAATTTTGCCAAAGACTTTATTAATATAATCGTGGCTTTATAAAGAATTAATAAACTACAATTAATGTTCTCGCCCTAGCTGTATGTACTATAGGAGATAGTAATTTAGTATTTTAACAACTTGACTACTGTAGACACCATAACGTGCAAGTTGTCTTCACAGCATATCCACAGTGAAGGTGATGATATCCAATCTTTCTCTGCAAAAATTACCGCCACGGTAGTACCTGAAATATTGCTTAACTGCTTTAATATCGACACTATTCTAACAACTTGACTACTGCAGACATCATATCGTGCTAGCTGTCTTCTCAGTATATTCACAGTGAAGGTGATAGTATCCAATCTTTCTCTGCCACAATTACCGCTACGGTTGTGCCTGAAATATTGCTTAACTGCTTTAATATCGACACTATTCTAACAACTTGACTACTGCAGACATCATAACGTGCTAGCTGTATTCTCAGTATATTCACAGTGAAGGTGATAGTATCCAATCTTTCTCTGCCACAATTACCGCTACGGTTGTGCCTGAAATATTGCTTACCTGCTTTAATATCGACACTATTCTAACAACTTGACTACTGCAGACATCATAACGTGCTAGCTGTATTCTCAGTATATTCACAGTGAAGGTGATAGTATCCAATCTTTCTCTGCCACAATTACCGCTACGGTTGTGCCTGAAATATTGCTTAACTGCTTTAATATCGACACTATTCTAACAACTTGACTACTGCAGACATCATAACGTGCTAGCTGTATTCTCAGTATATTCACAGTGAAGGTGATAGTATCCAATCTTTCTCTGCCACAATTACCGCTACGGTTGTGCCTGAAATATTGCTTAACTGCTTTAATATCGACACTATTCTAACAACTTGACTACTGCAGACATCATAACGTGCTAGCTGTATTCTCAGTATATTCACAGTGAAGGTGATAGTATCCAATCTTTCTCTGCCACAATTACCGCTACGGTTGTGCCTGAAATATTGCTTAACTGCTTTAATATCGACACTATTCTAACAACTTGACTACTGCAGACATCATAACTGTTATATATGAATATTCTTTGTGTCTTTATCTAGTAAGTTAAAATATATTTGCAACAGGTGCACATCACCCCATATGACGTAATGTGTCGGATGTTTTAATCGTATGATTTTGAATAAACGGCATTGGCTACTCGAGATCACCTGATCCCCCTCTCCTTTGGTCACTGCCTTGTCCGAGCATTCCTTGAGCCGCAGTAGGCAGTCAACTCCCAGTCTCGCTTGCCACACCACCCCTCGTGTGGCCGTGTCTTAAGAAATGTAAAAGTGTTCTTTATTTCGATTCACCCGCCCCCGGCATAAATACTGTTATTTAGTACAAACATAACAAATGGCGACGAGGATGGGATTAATTTACATACCGGGCAATGCAACTGTTCGATTGTGCCGCGTAGTGTAAATTTGGGACAACACGTGTAAATGTCGGATGACGAAGTGGATTTAGTGCCGTTACTACACGATATCGAACTGCCGGGCAACACAAAAATGTCGGGAATAATCGGCGGAATCGGTGAATACGATCAAAATAGTGAGACGTGGTCGTCTTATATCGAGCGTTTCGAACTATTCATCGAGTGTAACAATATTAAGGAGGAGAAAAAGGTTAGCACGTTATTAACTGTTGCCGGTGTAAAAACTTACAGTCTATTACGGGATTTATGCACGCCCAATAAGCCGTCTACAAAAAGTTTTGACGCATTAGTATCTTTGATTCAAGATCACTTGTATCCAAAACCATCGTTCATAGCCGAGAGGTACAAATTCAGCAAGAGGATTCAGCACGAAGGCGAATCAGCAGCAGACTAAATCGCCCAGTTAAGAAAAATGTCCACCCATTGTGAATTTGGGGCAGTTTTAAACGATTACCTGCGAGATCGTTTAGTCTCCGGAATTAGAAATGAAGCAACAAAACAAAAACTGTTAGGAGAATCCAGCTTGACATTTGACCAAGCAGTTAAAATCATCACGTCAGCAGAAGCCGCTGAGAAGAATGCAGCAGCCTTGGCGATCAACGGAAGCCGCAACGCCGAGCGACTACAAAAGATGACAGCTCATCACCGCAGTGTAACAGCTGGGAGCAGAGCATCGGCGGGTGCCGGCGGCGCTACCACACCTGGAAGTCACCACCACAACCCCAAAAGCAGCGCTTCGCACGACTACAAAGTGCAGTGTTCGTGTTGTGGTAATGTGGGCCATTTGCGCCATCAGTGTCGATTATTTGGTGTTACGTGTAACGCGTGTGGAAAAAAGAATCACATTGCTAAGGTTTGTCAATCAAAGGGTAAGCCCCAAAACCAACAATCTAAGTTTAAACACTTTAAAAATAAAAATGATAGTAGACATAATTATGTAGAAGAAGTATGTAGTCAAAACACTGATAGTAATGTTGAACCTGAAAGCTATGAGGAAGATATTTCAAATTTATTTAAAATGAATGAAAGGGAAGTTGAGCACATTAAAGTTAGTCCGGTTAAATTAGAATTAATAGTTAAGGGTAAGCCAATCTATTTTGAGGCTGATACAGGCGCGTCAGTAAGCGTGTGCAGCGAGAAATTTTACAAAGAAAACCTTAATAGTTGTAAATTATTGCCCACTGACTTATCTCTAAGTTCGTATACGAATGAACCTATAGTTCCGTTAGGGAAAATTGAAGTGGATGTTCAATATCAAGGAGTTAGCAAATTTCTTGAATTGTTTGTAATCAAGAAAGGAGCTCACCCTCTCATAGGACGAAATTGGCTTCAAAGTCTCGGTGTGGAAATATCTTTCAAAAATAAAATATTTGGCATAAGCAATAAAGACAGTAATCCGGATGTTACGAGTAAACATTGCATTGAATTAACTAAAGATTTGATCAAAGAATTTCCGGAAGTTTTCAGTGACAAATTAGGTCAATACAAAGGTGAACCAGTTAAATTAAAGTTAAAACCTGACGCCACACCAAGGTATTTTAAGCCACGGTCCATTCCCTTTTCACTTAAAACTAAAGTCGAAAAAGAACTAGAAAGGTTAACTGAGGAAAAAGTACTAGTTCCAGTAAAAAGTAGTGACTGGGGCACTCCCATTGTTCCAGTAATAAAACCAGACGGAGGAATACGCATTTGCGGAGATTTTAAAGTTACCTTAAATCCATGTTTAGAAGTTGAAAAGTACCCTATCCCCAGAATAGATGAATTGTTTACTTGTTTACAGAAAGGCGAGAAATTCAGTAAAATAGATTTATGCCAAGCTTATATGCAGCTAGAGTTAGATGAAGAATCTAAGAAATTATGCACTATCAGTACCCATAAAGGGTTATTCAGTTATCAAAGAATGCCGTTCGGAATTTCTTCCGCAACGAGTATATTTTAGTACAGAATCGAACAGTGTTTACAAGACTTGTCCAATGTTGTTGTATTTTTAGACGATATATTGATTACAGATGTAAACGATGATCTACACTATCAAAAACTTAGGGAAGTTTGCAAACGCCTAAGCGAAAATGGTCTCACAGTAAAAAAGAATAAATGCACATTTTTTGCACCTAAAGTGGAGTATTTAGGTTTCTGTATTGACAAAGAAGGGTTGCACACTTCCGAATCTAAGGTAGAAGCAATTAGGAATGCTCCCATACCTAAAACAGTGACAGAGGTCAAAGCTTTAGTAGGTCTAATTAATTACTACTCAAAGTTCATACCAAATTGTTCCACTATACTAAGTCCCATGTACAGTCTTCTTAAGAAGGACACACCTTTTAATTTTGATAAGAATTGTATCGCAGCTTTTGACAAAGTAAAAGAGTTACTTTCAAACGCACCAATTTTGGCGCATTATGACACTAATTTGCCTTTGAAGTTAGCCGTAGATGCTAGTTCAGTTGGCTTGGGAGCCGTCCTAAGTGTTATCTCACCAGGTGGTATAGAGAAACCAATAGCCTATCAGTCACGCACACTCTCACAAGCTGAGCGGAACTATTCACAGATAGAGAAAGAAGCTCTGGCTATCGTGTTTGCAGTCAAAAAGTTTAATCAATACTTGTACGGTTGGAAATTTATTTTGTACACTGATCATAAACCTCTTTTAAGTATCTTTGGAAATAAAAAAGGGTTACCTATCTTTGCTGCCGGTCGCATGCAAAGATATGCTTTGTTCCTGTCCGGTTACGAATTTGACATTCAATACGTAAAGACAGAACTAAATAATGCAGATATGTTATCTAGATTGCCTTTAAGTGTCAATCACAACAATGCTACTGATGAGTTTGCGTGGCAAGGTACCTATTTACATTGTATTCAAGAAAGCTCATTACCTTTGACTTTTGAACATGTAAAATCAGATACACAGAAAGATCCAGTTTTAAGTAAAGTGTATGGCTACATTATGCACGGTTGGCCTAATGTCATTCCTGAGGGAAGCGAAGAGCTTACTCCGTATTTCCAGAGACAGAACGAACTGACAGTTGAATTTGGAGTAATTATGTGGGGTTATAAAGTAGTCGTACCAGTAACTTTAAGGGATTATGTACTTAAAGAGGTTCATTCTAGTCATTTAGGTATTGTGAAAATGAAATCGGTAGCACGCAGCTACGTCTGGTGGAACGGTATTGATGAACAGATCACAAATATGGCTAACAGTTGTTCTTCCTGTCTCCGGGAACGGAACAACCCGTCAAAGAGTCAATTACATGTTTGGCACTATCCTTCCGCTCCCTGGGAACGTATTCATGTGGACTACCTAGGACCTTTTAAAAATAAAATGTATTTAATCGTCATTGACGCTCACTCAAAATGGTTAGAAGTAGGCGAAGTTAGTTCAACTTCCGCTAAACGAGCTATAAGTTTTCTAAGAGAGCTATTTAGTCGTTTTGGTCTACCTGTTAATTTACATTCTGACAATGGACCACCCTTTACCTCATCTGAGTTTAAACAGTTCATGGAAATGAACGGTATAAAACATACTTTCAGTCCAGTGTATCATCCAAAAAGTAATGGCCAAGCAGAAAACAGCGTGAAATTTGCTAAAGACAAATTAAAACGAGCATTTCATGACAATGCAGATGCTAGCGTAGCCCTAAGTAGGATATTGTTTGACTACCGTAACTCTGTACATAGTACTACCAATGAAACACCAAGCAAGTTAATGTTTGGCAGGAAACTGCGCACCCGGTTGGATCTATTGAGACCAAACATTACCCAGTTTGTAAATAAGAAACAAGAGGAGAGCAAAAATAGTTTTGATAAAAATATTACTAGGGTAGTTTATCCAGGTCAAACTGTATTAATGCGAGATTACAGGTCAAACAACAAATGGTTGCAAGGTATTGTAAATAAACAAATCAGTCCTGTTATGTATGAAATAGAGTTAAGTTCTGGCATTGTAACGAAACGTCACATAGATCAATTGATCGGTCTGAGTGACAGTTCGCTAGACAGAGACTCGAGTGCAGTAGCAGAAACTGTACCGAGAAACGTGGCAACCCCTACTTCCGCATACGCAGACGTAGACTTGGCAGCGCCGCAATACCAATCGCAATGTAACTCTCCCCCTGCACATGACGTAAATCGATCGCCAGTTGGCATGGCAACCACTACGGCGAGTGGTGGAAGGTCACTCTCTTCCCCCTCTACCCCGCGCCGTACTACACCCATATCAGAGCGCGTAAAATCAGCTGTTCTTGACAGCACCTGTCAAAGTCGGATGCGACGCTATCCTGAGCGCACTAGAAAACCTGTAAATAAACTTGACTTATAATAAAGATGTACTTATTCAGTAATGGTTGTGTATTATGTTATATTATGTGTTTTTCTTTTTATTATATTGTGGTTTTATCAAGCGTTTATTTTAATTTAAACTTGTTTAGTGTTTACTTTTTGTCAACTTGTTGTTAATTATAGAAACATGTCATATCAGCACTTTATCAATTATTACTTTAAGTATCAAGAGGAAGCATTCAAACTATTGAAGGACAATAAATTTTTAAATTTGATTTGTTTGTAATTTCTGAATTTAATAGGGAGGAAATTGTTATATATGAATATTCTTTGTGTCCTTTATCTAGTAAGTTTAAATATATTTGCAACAGGTGCACATCACCCCATATGACGTAATGTGTCGGATGTTTTAATCGTATGATTTTGAATAAACGGCATTGGCTACTCGAGATCACCTGATCCCCCTCTCCTTTGGTCACTGCCTTGTCCGAGCATTCCTTGAGCCGCAGTAGGCAGTCAACTCCCAGTCTCGCTTGCCACACCACCCCTCGTGTGGCCGTGTCTTAAGAAATGTAAAAGTGTTCTTTATTTCGATTCACCCGCCCCCGGCATAAATACTGTTATTTAGTACAAACATAACAATAACGTGCTAGCTGTATTCTCAGTATATTCACAGTGAAGGTGATAGTATCCAATCTTTCTCTGCCACAATTACCGCTACGGTTGTGCCTGAAATATTGCTTAACTGCTTTAATATCGACACTATTCTAACAACTTGACTACTGCAGACATCATAACGTGCTAGCTGTATTCTCAGTATATTCACAGTGAAGGTGATAGTATCCAATCTTTCTCTGCCACAATTACCGCTACGGTTGTGCCTGAAATATTGCTTCACTGCTTTAATATCGACTCTCTTGTCTTAACAAAATCCCTCAATCCGTGATATCTATGTATCCACCCTCCGATTAATCATCCATTTGGTCTATGCCTGGCCTTCGAATTATTCTAGTTCTTTACAAAATATCTTAGTTACTTACGCATATTTGTAGGAAATTATTTTTGTGTACATCTGCCTGTCGTGTTACCACGACTTACCTCACTAATTAATCTGTTCACCCTGTCCCTCTTTGGACATACAACTAGCATTTAATTTAATTATTAGTTTTTTTTTTCTAGGCAATAATATTACATGCGTACTCCAGATGAGCTTATTGCTGTATATTTAGCTGCGTCAAACCTCTAAGATTATTATTACCTTACATTCCTGACATGGCTTTCAGGAATTGTATTACTTGCCTTCCTTTTGTACATTTCAAATTTTTATCATAATTATAGCTGCGTAACATGTTTAAACCAGTATAGTAAGTATAGTACCTGTTCATCTATGATAAGCATCTCCTTTTTGTAAATCCGTATAGTTTTAACTTGACTTGATTTATAAACGATTTCTATTTTTAGTGTACACCTGGCTATCCTATTGAGGATAAACTCTTATCTCATTGGCGCATTCAGCTTTTTTATTTACATTTTCATCTAATACTGTAATACAATGGCAGTGATTTTTTTCCTAATTTTGTTTACGTACTCGGCCTTTTTGCGTAAGTCTTAACTTTCAATAACTGAATCCTTGTAACTCTTACCTTTGACCCTTTTTTGGCTACCACGCCTTACCACGCCTTACCATAATTCTGCTCACCTCTATGGCAAACCACACATGCATGCTGTTACCAATCGCAAGTGAATTTGTTTTTTTTTACTAAATATTGATAATGCACCAAATGCTCTGGTATAGCTGTTTATTATAATTTATCTGTTTATACATGACAGACTACGATATTCATGCAAGTTCTGCAACACTTGGTCAATCAGAAAACTCAGAATAGGCATAATTGAAAAGTCTTTATATAAGATTTCGTATATTATGTTGTACTGTAACTGTAATGTCACAGTTACAGGATGGAATACCACAGTTGCAAATGTTGTACGTAATACAAACGTAGAATACAGGCGTTAGAAATGTAACTCTCAAAAAAAGGCAAGAATATTGAAATTGTACACCAGTGTGATGTACAAACTTTATTCTGCTTGTCCTCATAAGCCATTTGCCTGTGCGATGGTCTAATAATCAAACAGTACTATGGGGAAGAATCGATTCAATACAAGTTTTACAATATTGCTAAAAATTCCTACGGTCACAGACAAGATTTAAATCGCTCTATCTTTAGCTCAGATCTTAACTCCGACGACTAGGTAAACTTTAATGAACATGCACTTTATGAAAATTCCTCGGCTCTGAGGAACAGTCAAATGAGACAGTTCTATGTGGCTGCACCCTGACAACTGTTTCTGGTCATAGTTTCATTCCGCTGGACATCCGTTTTCTTACAACTCGCATTTAAATCTGCAGTACAAAACAACCTTAAAAGACCAAAGTCACAAAAAAACTATTATTTTATTTGTTCTGTAACTAATTATTTTGAGTTAACTACCTCTTATCCCCATCCTATAAATGAGGTTTAGAAATCGTATTAAATATCGGCGAAGTCTATTACGCGTTACGTCATGCAGCGTACTCCTCCCTTGTAAAACAATTTTAATGCACATGATTTGTTTAATTGTTATATAGTCCCGTTCAAAAATGTTTTAATATTTAATAATAATTTATGGAACAAAATAAGTAATTAATTAATATTTTGTATAATTTGGTTATTCCCAAGATTATGGTTGTGTTCGGCAAGTTTGAGTTACATTTTTATTTGTCATTACACATATGTTTTCATACTGAAACGTCTTGAAAATATTTAAAATATCCACTTCAAAATCATATAATAGAAGTCACTGTTTCTCAAACTATAAGAAACGGTTAAACTCTATGGTGAACCAAATGTGATTCTAGGACACATTAAAACTAAGGTGTTCTTTTTTAAACACTTAGTATAACAGTTAAAGAATTTAAATTATTATTGGAGTTTCTATTTCTTAATTATTAAATGAAATCCAGTAACAAAGAAGCTTCTTCAATGTGTAATTTATTCTAAGAGTATTTAACACACTTATATATTGTTAAAAGTTTATATGATAAGCAGTCTAGTTGTTAAACATATTTTAATGCTAGGAACATTTAATGAAATAAATGACAAATAATGCTATAATGATCATCTATCCACGATTTTGATTTCTTGTTATTATTTAACAATAATACTTTTTAATAGAAGTAACAGACATGTCAAAAACTTGGTTGTAAACTTTATTGAACATTACATAAAAACTGTAATTATGTACTACATGTTACTAGTGACAGTGGAAGATTGTGTTATTTACCATATCTTAATAATTCTTGTTCGGGCCATCCGCCCGGAGTGACAAACCTCGTCTAAGGCTGATCACGTATCTGTGTTAGGAATATAATCGTTATGTTGGTGAAAAGTTTCGTAAACTTGTTCTTATACTACCAACTATTACCTTCCTACTAAGGTTGAGATCCCCATTTTCATCATTTTGGATTTACGAGTAAGGGAAAATTAATATAAAGTCAAATGTAATGAACCTTTTAAACAAGTTAATACGCACACATATTTTATTCCATAATCCTTTTTATAAGTCACAAAAACCAAATTGAGTTATACATGATTATTTAAATAATTACATAGCTGATATTGTAAATGTGCTATTTCTTAACAGACAGTAATTTATACCTCGTTACCATGAAAACACGATTTTATAATCATACTATTTTCTAAATGGTTTCAACACAGCAGCTTGCTGATTCAATGTGCTTTTAGTTAATATGGACAAAGTTAGCAGTGTTCACGTTCGCTCTTCTTCGGACCTGTGACCTTGACATCACGCCTGAGCCTCTATCCTCTCTGCTGTAATATTCTTCAAAAGGATAAGTAAAAACATATTTTTCTTTGAATATAATTGACGTAGAGGTTTCTTGCATATATGGCTGTAGATTGTGTCTGAATATTGATGTTACTCAATAATTCCTTCAGTTTAAATTGTGGCAACGTATTAGTTTGGCTTGACCAAAATTCAAAATTTACATTTTTTTGAGACGTTTGTTGCAATAAACTGCCGTAAAACTTCTCACGTGTGATAATTACTTTGATAAATATTCCTCACCT
Organism: Homalodisca vitripennis; assembly: GCF_021130785.1. Taxonomy (NCBI): domain Eukaryota; kingdom Metazoa; phylum Arthropoda; class Insecta; order Hemiptera; family Cicadellidae; genus Homalodisca; species Homalodisca vitripennis. Next base: position 259,762 of record NW_025776579.1, read on the forward strand.
TGTTTATTGTTTTTATTTGAGCACTTTCAAGAGCCCGGAGTTAATTTGTATGGTTTAAGTACATAACTTAGTTCTTATAATTGATAGGGAAGTTTTTTTTAGGAAAGAAATGAATCGTCAGTTTTGCGTGTTGTGGAGGAGGTCAAGAAGGAAGAGTATGAAAGGAGTTTTAAATATGAAATTACACTTTTTCTAAAATCATATTTCTTTAGCTTTACACATAAAACAGACCACCAGACAAGTAAACATGTTTTAAATTGTATATATCTTAAAGACCTTTAAAGCGATGACTGTCTATTATATATTTGTTTGACATTATCATAACTATTATTTCATTGTTTGAGTGATGGTATTGAATATATGAAGAGACACGAAAAAATCTTAGAAAGATTATCACTTCATACTTTTAACTCTTTCTATACTTTCTCATTTTAACTCCTAATAAAAATTAGCGTGTTTAACGATCGAGTTTTCCAGGTCTAACAGGAAACTCAGATTAATTAGGTGTTATTGATACGTTTCTAACCAACAGGGGAAGCTCATCTTGCATTGTTACTGTACTACGAGTATTTCATGCAACTAGACAGTGTTATAAATGATGTAAAATGTTTATGTTTACAAGCATTAATGATAGCACGTTCCTATCTAGATTAAATCTACATTTATAAAACATTATAAGTTATAACAGAATCTTATTCGAAATAAAGCAAGACCCAAAATGTAAAAGTTTATTTTTATAATAAATTTAATATCCATGGGTTTCTTTTCAAAAATTAAACATAATCACAGTTAACCTTTTTTAATTGTGAGAAATTTAAATTTCTCATTCTTTTACAGTGATATTTAGCAAATACTTATTAATTTCTGATTATTACATTTGATTTATGTTTCAGGCTGCAATAATACTTATCCTAAATATGAGAGAACCAGTACCGTAAGTATTTGGGACATAACAAGTGTTTAATGCCATTCTGAAACTGATTTTGTAGTCAAACCTTCTAGTTTTACAATATTATCTTTAAAGGTATTATTGATTAGACAGCCTAAGGATTTGTGTCATATTTGTGATTCGAGAGTTTTGTTCTGATTACTTTCAGGTGGCCTCGGTCCTGCGTTGATCCGACGTCCTCTCTGTGACACTCATCATCTAACACTTCTTCACGTGTGTTGCAAAACACACAAAGTGTGAATGTTGGTTGTATGGAAAAAAGTGTGAAAGGGTGCGTGCGTGTAGAACTACATTTAACTCAAACAATTATTCTCCACCACACAACATATTAAGGTAACTAAATTTATCTGCTAATATTAGACTTAAGTTTAAATATTTGTCCCATGATTATACTTAATATTATTAATATTTATTTAATTAAGATATATTACTATAATTATATGTATTTTGGAAAATTTGTGGCTTAAAATGATACATTATTATATGCTGTTTTTACTAATTGTTACAGGGTGATGTCGTCAATGCGGCAGGAGGCCGCCCCACTCACACTAATACACACACTACACATACAGCGACGTAACTAGGTTATTCAGCACCCGGGGCAAACACCTATTTTGGCGCCCCTCCCCCCCACCAATTGAACTGAAACTAATTCCTTATAACTCCTCTTAAAAAGTGTGGTGTGTCCATCGGTACCGGGTACGCTACATTAATACTATCTTGAATCTTGATCTTAAAATACTCAACCTCAAGTTCAAAGTATATAGGCCTAAATATATTTGGTAAATAATAGAATACGTATTTTCAAAAACAAATAGTTTATTTCAAAACAACACCATTTATACTAAAACACTTATGATAGTAAATTATGTAAAATATTGATTTAAACATTTAATTGTTCTTAGAATTTAACTTTTCGGGCTTTTCTTGCAGCAAATGTACTGACAATCTCACTGAAGCATAGTTTTGAGGCTACCTGGTGCTCAATGGAAATAATCCCTAGGTTTGTCAGCCTCTGTTGCCCTGTCAAATTCCGTAAATAATTTTTTATTATTTTAAGTTTACTAAAACTTCTTTCATTCGAAGCCACTGAAACCGGAATTGTCAAGAAGATCCGTAAGGCAGTCATTATGTTTGGATATACATCCTCCATTTTGTTCACACACAAAAATTTCAGAAGATCAATCGAATTGGCTGTTTGGATATTTGGTACTAAATCCAAACCATGGTATTTGAAACTTTCCACTTCAGTTGCCAATTCGTCTTTGTCCAAGTCTTCTTTATATTTGGAGGCTAATTCAATTGCTTTAGCCTTTAGGTCATCCCCACTCATTGTTCCAAAGCTAGCTCCGTTGAGAAAACCAAACAAATGATTTATGTTTTGAATAGAGTTGAATCTTTCTCTGAGTTCACAAAGAATGCGATCGACGATTTCTAATAGCTGCTGTTGAAATTTCTTCTCTTCTGAGAATTCAGGTGCTTCATCTTCGGCATTCTCATCAAACATGCGCTTTTTTTCTTCTCTTTCGAACTACTTTGAAATGAGGATCAAGGCCAAGATTTGTTGCCATTTCTTTGGCTTCTTTCATTGCAGCGTTTGAATAGTTTGCCCTTTCCGAGTCTAGTTCAGAGATCAATCGACTGATGTGTTTGGCCGATCTATGTATGGTGATATTCTCCACTTGTAGGAGCTTGTTCACAATGTCAATGCGGGTCAATTGCTTGTACCAAAAAACAGGAGAGAACTATAAACTCAAACTGCTTGACATTTTTCAAAAGATTAGCTGCTTCAGTTTTTGTTTCATCTGAGGTAGTTAGGCTGGTTCTGAGGTCATTTAAAGCATTTATAATTTTACCTAGATGCTTGTATATAACTTGTACAGCTTCCCTCTTAGTCGAACCATCTGGTGTTACTTTGTAGTTTTAGAGATAGAGGGACATGTTTTAATAAAACCCTCCCATCTATTGGTCGAGGAAGCAAAAAAATTGTACAAAGCAGTTAAGAGTTCCAAAGTATGACTGTACCTCCCCTGACATACTAGCAGCATTTTGCACCTACTAAATTTAAGGAATGAGCCGCGCAAGGCACAAAATAAGCCAGGTTGTTTTCGGCAAGAATCCTAGATTGGACGCCTTTGTATTTGCCAGCCATATTCGAACCATTGTCATAGCACTGGCCCCGGCAGTTCTTCAAATCTTAAGCCATCTTTTTTGATTTTCTCTGAAATTTCTTGCGAAAGACCCAATCCAGTTTTTTCACCAACTTTTACAAAATCAATAAAACTCTCCACTACCTCCGGACCCTGTTCGGTGATTTTCACATAACGAAGGACTTGAGACATTTGCTCCAAATGACTTACGTCGGGAGTACAGTCAAACATAATTGAAAAGTATTTTTGAAGCCTTGATGTCACAAAATATGTTTTCTCTGACTTTTCCTTGCAATAATGTCTAAAAATTCATTCTGGATGAGCGGCGAAAAGTAACTGACTTGGCCTTTTTTATGGCGAAGAATGTTGCTCTTTCAAGAGGTGCATGGTAATGAGATACTAGTTCAATAGTGTTCAAAAACCTACCGCATCTAGGGTCACTGAAATCCAGGTTTTTCATTGGAGCCTCGTAATGGGCTGCCATCTTTTGCTAGGTGTAAGATTACATCAATGATAGCATACAAAACACCCTTCCAGTGTGCCTCTTCAAGTGCAATCATGTCTTGTAGTTCTTTGTCAATGCCAGAACGTTTACTTAAAACTAAGATTCTAAATTTTTCCAAGCACAAAAGCACTGTTTGTGATTTTAAGGAGTTCTCATGCTCAGGAATTCCGTTCACTCAATTTCTTCCACTGAGTGAACCCTATCATCTTTGGCTAAAGCAGAATCTTATGTGGATGTTGATGTTCATGTGCGAAAAAAGTTTGCATGGGATACAATACAAGGAATTGTTTGATTTGCTATAGACTAGCCATGTTCGATGTACTTTTAAGCCATTAGGCATAAATTTTTGTAAACCACTCTTTAGTCAACTGTCTCCCATCTCTTAAAGTATTGTTAAGATCAGGTTCTATTTTCCCTTCATTCAATAATCTCGATACGAGAAAAACATCTGTCCCTGCATCCGAAATGGTATTAGGCCACTTCCCCGGATCTTTTTAGATCAATAGATTTAGTAGACTCACCATGGGTTGGATCAGTTGGTCAAACTCGTAGACGTACCATTATTATACTTTTGCTCCGGTTGAAACATCTCGATCTCTTCACCCTCGACGTCATCCTGGGTGACCGTTGGTACAACTGGAAGTTCTTCCAGCTGAAGATTTTCCGTACCAAGATTAGCATTAGTTGAAAACACGTCTTGGACTGCATCAGCTGATGACCCTCCATCTTCAAAAGTCGTACTTGTACTACAGCTGATTTCATCTGAAAAAATAAAAAAAATTCGAGTTACCTTCATTCGATAAAATAATATTATTGGTATATTTGTCAATTTGTGGTAGAACATAGCTGTTTAAATTGTGCCGTATTTATCTAAAAGCATAGTTTAACGCTTAAATTAAACAATACTGCCCGACAAAGCATCTCCTACTATACTATTTTTTTTAAATAAATTATGACGTTCTTAGTTCTTGTTAAAGCGAAATGTCGTCTTCAAGTGTGGACGATGACTAGATTTGCTGCTTGTTAGCGTTTCTAAGAAATAGCTTAAGAAGAAGAAAGCTTAAACCCTGTGTTCAATTATATATTTTTTAAACACAGATTCATATCAATAGTACGCTGCTACAGTTACAGAAAAGTTAATTATGATATATTTTTAAGGTTTCAATAAGTTAATCATTAATCTGTATTAGTTAATAAATACAAAGTAACAAAGTACTGTATATCTATCTTACCTACCTTTACTGTTTGTTTCATTTAGCCATGATGATAGAAGAGACGAGGATTGATGTGCTTCTTTTTTTTCTCTCTTTAGCTCTTTTGCGATTTTCCGCACCAGACAGTTTTTTTCGACATGACTAATATTCACAAACACGAAAAATAAATATTGCTAGTAACACTCAAAGAAACAGCTCCGCAACCACTTTACGTGAACCGAACCACTGATGATGTATATAATGAAGTAGAAGTATGAACTATTGTCAACAATAGTAGTGCACAACTGCACAACATACGCAGTTAGTCTGTTAGTCAAGGTCAGGCCAGCGAGCATCGATGTGTTGTGTTTGTGGCAATGTGGCATGTGTGGTGCGGTGAGAGGGATGGGGGAGCTGCGGGTGGGAGCCGGGGAGGGGAAGGAAGTGTCTGACGCCGCGCCGTCCTAGTGAGTCATTCCACAGATAACACAGTGTGCCCATACTCGTTCTGTACAAGTTCATGCAGACCGTACAAACATGATTCGTAAATAGTCAGATAGCATTCATCATCATTCACTTTGCATTTTCTTAGACTTAAATCAAATAAAAATAATAAATATAAGATTTTCTTTTGCAACACACCTCGCATTAAAAAATATTTTCAAACAATTTTTATTAGAAAAATCTGTGGCCGTGTTGGCGCCCCCCCAACAACTTGCGCCCGGGGCACATGCCCCGCGTGCCCCCCCCTAGTTACGTCGCTGTACACATACACTAGGTAATGTATTGTTCTAGTTAAAAAGTTTATTATAAGTTTGACTACAATAGTTATTTCAGAATGGCACAATAATGTTGATTATATAGCTGATTATATGTTTGTAGAGAATAGATTTAATCTTAATATAATTATAATTACTCATGGCAATTGTTTAGTTTATGAGTTAAATTAATTTTATCTTACTATCTTAATAGTGATTTTTAAGGACCTTTAAAATATTTAATATAGCAGTTCTTGAAAAAGAAGCAGGAGGCTTTGTCTCGAGTGGAATATGACTATGTTGACACGAAAAGTTGTAATCAAAATTTCAGTGTTCCGAGTGGCAAAGAAATGTTATGCTGTAAATGTAATAAGTGTGTTTGTTATCGCCTTGTATACAAATTGTTATGAAGTTCAGTAATGTTTACAGAGATCCCTACTAAAGGTCTTACCATGTTTAGCTACAAATACTAACTATACGGATGTGTTTACTGATGCTCTGACCAAATATGAAGTTTAGCTTAGTTGGAATGTATTGTTTCATTATTAGTTCTTAAATTTACAGTGTTTAAAATATTTTATATGTTAATGATGGAAACTTTCTCGCGACTTAGATCGAATAGTTCAAATTTCAAATGTCACTCAGCGTGAATTAGATGAGCGTCCCAGAAACGTTATATGTTGGTCTTATAGGTAACTTAAAACGTATCCCAATAGCAAAGATTAAACGACGAATAAATAAATAAAAATATATAACTTACTTTAGCCAATATATTGAAATTTCCATAAAAGCGGCGGCATGCCGTATCATGGAAATAAAGTGATTTTTGTAAGCTGAAAATATTGTAAATTTTTACCATTGTTGTTTCCTCATTGGGTTTTAATAGATGTGTTGTAGATGCTTGTGTTTTGAGAATAAGTATGAGAACAAATTTTCACTATTTAATAATTTAAACGATTATTATATCTAAATTATAAATTCCTAAATTGAAATTTATTAAAATGGACTTTTTCAACATACATTTTAATATACATCTATTATGTCATTTACTATCCCGGGTTCACTATAAGAGATATAGGACAAATTTACGGTTAAGAATTAGTGCTATAACTGTAAACATTATTTAGTATTAGTAAAAATATAGGTTATTAGAAACAAATACGAAATAAAACAATTAATCCAGGTTTAACTGTCGGCGCAGCTCGGTAGTCTCGTTCATCATGGTCACTCTAACATGTTCTGACAAGTTGGCTGTCCTGCCTCTACTGACGTTGATCTCCTTCAGTTTAATTTAAGGTTCAGTTAATCCTAGATGCACGTATGTACAGCATTAAATTTGGGAATAATTTTGCTGTTCATATTGTTTTGTCAAGCAAGAAAGAAAACAATTAACAATAATACAAATAAAATTATATAGCCAATTACCAGAAAATAAACATTAACCTTATTTTATTAATTTTCAGAGCAAAAATATCTTTCTAGGAACGATTTTACAACCTTTAAACACGGATCTTTAAATTATATAATTAGTACTTTTTAATAAGTTTGTAGTACAGTTTTATTTTAATACCAACACAGTTAATACTCACAAAAGTTATTTTAATATTTTTTAATGTTGCCACGAATCATGGTATAAATATATAAAGGACTGGAATGAAGTTTTGAGAAAAGAGTAAAAATTCAATTCGTATATGAGGTTTTTGAAAAGGGCTTATAAAAAATGTGGCACAAGAGAATCTTAATCTTGTGGATCATCATCTATTACACGTGGAGAGTCACTAACTGCAATAAAAAATATTTCTTAGCTCTAATATTCATTTACAAGATTTTACTTCCTGTTATCTCGAGTTAAGAAATGATTATTAAGCCATTTAAAACAGTTCCTACAGTTTATCTTTCTTGTAAACCTGTGTAACTTTAAAAGATGAAACAATTGAGTCACAGCATTGTATTCTTCTAATAGAGACCTTTAATAATTTTGATATATTTATTACTCAACGTCGTATGAGGATAAATTCTAATTGTATTTGTCGGCATATTTTGAGAACTAACTGAATTATAGACTAAAATATATTCTTTTAAACTTTGAAGAGGTTGATGATAGGGCATTTAATTCCTGATTGGCTCGAAATACATTCACGGGAGATATCTCAAAATACATATTTTTAAGAAAACTGATTAACACGTAATGTGTAATGAATTTGCTATAGACTTGCATGTAGCCTTAGGGAACCTAGTTATATAATTCGTGATGTTCCGTATACCTGCCTTTAACTATAAGGTGCATAGATAGGTTACATTAAATATTAAGTTAAATAAATCATCTATTAATAGGATTCATCTTGTTGTACCACCCTTTGAGATTTAAAGTTCTTTTTTTATCATCAATGATCATATATTGATGACACCTTTTTGTATCTGTTATTGTAAAAGTTGTAGTTAATTAATTATGAGAAAATACTGAAAGTTTAATTTTCGGTTTGGTTTTATTTATTATTTTCTATTTGAATTTTGGTAAAATACCCATATTTTGTGATCAAGCTTAATCGTTTTAATTTTTTTAGGCTATCCAGTCTAACTGCATACAGTTTAAAATCTGTCTAAAATAGTTGTCATTTCCTAAATGGGCTCTATTAAACTTAAACCTCAGAGTATACCTTCAAGTGGTGGTACTATAACCTAATATAACCAAAGATTTTTGTTCAATCAGTGTTTACTATTATAAAAAGCTTTGTGAATTTTTATATATTAGATAATTAAAAAAGTACTTCTTTTATAATATAAAGCCAACATTTGACATTTATAAAATTCATGCCTTATCCTGCACACTGTAACGCCAAAATAAGCGTATTTGTTGGCGTAACTGTTGTGTCTGTCACTTGGATACTTCCATTTATCTTGTCATTGTCAATGTTTCGATATTCATAAATTTTAAAAAATGTGCCCCACAACAATACACAGTCTTATGTTTCATCCCGAAACTTAACGAGTTCTTGCATGGGTAATTTGAATTATTATAATTTACACCTATTAAGTTGCAATTTCAGTACGCTGACGACCTATAGCTGAACATTCATAATAATTTTTGTTTATATAAACTATAATAACTATAAACTAGAAATACTTACAATCTTAAATTTACTCTTTGACTCATTGGCCTACATAATTTAATTTTATAAGATTTCTTTTATTCTATTAGATTCTAGCACAGCATTAAGTATGTCATTGTCTAGTTGCTGAAAACGCATCAAAGTCAGCCTTGGATTTCACTACATTTATTCTATATTATTCAGTAAATTATTTATTCACAGTATTAATAAAGAAGTGCATTTACCTCAAAGAGATAAATCATTTTGAAATATATAACGCTCTCTGAATTTCAGGTTGGTTAAGAAAATTACTAAAAATCAGTATACACTCTTATTTTGCAGTTACTGAAAACATTATTATGACAACATTTTATACTTGATACTTGATTACAAAAAATCACATGTTTTGAATAAATTGACACTTCATATCCTAACAAACTGTAACCATTGGAACTGAATGACTAAAATCACTCTGCTATACCCAGTACCGTGGAGGGGGGGGGAGGAATGCAATGTTCCGTATATAAAAGGAAAAAAATGAATAAAAGGTTTGTACTACTTTACTTCTTAATTGCTCAAATGTATACAGTAAACAATATCTATCACGTATAGTTCTGATGTAGACGATATCCTATAGCTGTACTTCCAATTTATTTGGTCTACTCAAAGGTGGCTCAAGCAACTTCATACATTGTTTCAGATTTAATAAATTAACTAAAGAATGAGTTGAATAAGCGGAGGAGAGGTAAGTTTTAGAAATATTTAATATAGATTAAGACATATCATTCATTAACATGTAACTTATTCAATTATCCGTTTTGGTTTTCCTAATGGATGTCTCGTAGAACATTAAACTGTTTTATCATAAAATATGAGATATTATTATTATTGTACCTATTAAATTATATCTTCACATTTTTACGTTACTAATAGCTATTTATTCTTGCTAAAAATTGTCCAAATAAAATGTATACAAATGTATATAACCTAATCTCAAATCATAGATAAACAGGTTTTGTACAAAGTTTATTTACTTCAAAGCAAACGTTTAAAATTAATTTCAATCAAAAACATTTAATCAAGAGACCTGCAGATCTAGAGTACAACACGATTTTGGATTTGGATTTTTTCTATGTTAAATTAATTTAGATAACTTGCTGAAGGTTTATACATTTTTATCTCTACGTGAAATTATACGCATTTAAAGTAAGACAATAATATTTCACACAAAATACCAAAGAAAATCTACTGAAGACAAAATGTGTAATTTTCAAGCACATATATGAGTTATATATTCAGAGATTAAAGATATATTTTGTTTAGTTTATAATTTATTAAGAAAATCCAACTATATAAGGAATTAAATTCTAGAATCAACCCGTTTAAAAAAAGGTTTTCTTAAAGAAAATTAAAATAAAATATCTTACTGCCTACTGTACATATAGGTCATGTACAAATTAAAAAATGTCATATGGGGCTTAGTTTCAAAGTAACCTATATTTACTACTTTAAAAGCCTCTAATTTTACGTTCAGTAATTAAAATTTGTTCTAATTTTCCTGTATTCGGTTAATTTATTACAAAGGGCTGAATGTTTAACATTCAAAAATATTTTCCTTATTGACAGTTGGTTGCAGCACATTAAAATATTCTCAAAATTTCTTATCAGAGATATTGAATTAAATTAACCCCAAATATTTATCAATTTCCTCAATCAAAATTACGTTTTCATTGTTGTTTAATATAATTATATTGATATAACTATTTTTTTAAGACATGATGTAACTATAGACTTCGTTCAAAATACACAAATAAATTTCTAAACTAATTTTAAAAAGTGTTTTATAAAATATATTTTTATTAGAGAATGATCCTTTTTGGGTCAATGATACATAGAGGAAAGGTTAATTAACCAGACAGCAAAGCGACGTGACAGTAAGGTCGGTGCCAGGTGTCTGCCCTGACAGCGATATGTGATATACCTCCAGCTATCTATTGAGCACTGAACTCGCCGCTCCTTGGGGAAATCACACTGGAGACATTCTATTAATGAAGTATACATTGTGTTTTTTTTAGTACTTCTCGTTTCCTAATTATAAAATGTAGGAAAGCATCACACCACTTTCGGGTAACCACCTTTTCTGAGGTCGTATGCACAATTTCTTATCTATACCGTAACTAATTTAATTCAGGAGGTGTCCTGCGGACAGGTAGATAGAAAGACAAGGTATTGACTCAAACATTACGTTTAGCCAAATGGCATGGTTGGAAATTCACCATATTCGAACATGTTCTTGCCAATTTAAAAATTAAATTGCTTTCACAATTGAAAGTCTGCGAATTAAATCTTTCTCTAGATATCTTCCCATTTAATTCATTACATTTTTTTCATTGGGTTATATTTCATAGCTATGTTCAAATAATAAAGGTTTCTGTGAAATAAGGTGTTATAGTGAACGGAAATCAAATCTTGTCCTCCAAAATTAAACATAGACTTTCTACTATAATTTTTGCGTCACTCAATAAAAAATTCCTACATCCTCAAATTACGTATGATTGTATGCAATTATTACAAATTTATTTATTCTGTCATATTATCGTTGTCATCGTGGATATCCATAACACCTTTATAAAAATATTCGCTAACGCTCAAAATATTCCATTGAGAGTCATACAACAATTACTGAACTCAGTTTTCCTCTAGTAGAAATGAAGCTTAATGGTAACATTCAACTCTGTAGTTGTTTTGTTTCCGAAATGTGTGGACAGAAAGCAGATAGACAGACAGACAGAAATTAAATTCTTCGAGCCATATTTATAAGTTTAACTGAAGATCAGCCAAAAATGTGTGTTTACAAGGAATTTACATGCCATTCTATTTAAATTGATTTAATGGAATGATACTTCACAATATTTCATTACTCATATAAATACTTGTAAGAGTTCTTATACTAACTAATTATTATCGAAAACTTGAAGAAAAACTTCATTCATTGTGATATTTACGTATTTCTTATACACAAAGTGTTTCTAAATACTACTCATGAGGTTAAGTGGTAGAGAGGACCTTATAGTCGTAACTTCGCCTCTAATAAAGACATTATTACATTTCATTTCATTTCATCTAGAAATTTTTAAAATTTCTCTAAAAGTTAACTGTAAACTTATAATTCTTAAACTTTCTAGAACATCATATAATCTAAGTAGCAGTTTTATAATGGAGTCTATGACTGCATGTTTTAATTCTTTTTGTCTCAGCCATAACCAAATATTCAAAAGAAAAGTTCAATATTACATTTACTAAATTTGTGAATTATTTGCAGTAAACATAAAAAGTATAATAATGTTCCGTTTTAAATTAAATAATTAAATTATAACTGTATTAATTCTTATTTCTAATAATATTTCACTTTTAATATACTAGACAATTAAAATTTAGATTTTACACTAATTGATCTTAGGCCACAGGTCTTGTGCAAATTTTACATAGTACAATTTTATTAATTAAAATTTACGATTAAAATTCCTTCATTAATTTTTTTTAAATATTGAATAATGCATTTTCGTATGAAGTAAATTGGCTTGAATTTGGCCTGCTATCCTGTAGTAGCCTCGCTTTTAATGCACTACCAGTGGCTAAGAACAAGTTACTCGGCTTGTGATTTACTTAATGTTAGTTTGAGGAAAGGTGAAAGATAACAAAATTAGATTTTACTTATTTTATGTCACCTCGACAATCTTAATCTGTTACCTAGCTTACTAAATATCACTATCTTTAATAAATAAGTCAATTAGATACGGAATTTGAAAATGGTTGAGAGTTTGTAGGTTATTAAAACAGTCACATTATTGTTTTAAATATATAAACAAAATTTGGATAATAGTACCTCTGAAAATAATAATTATAACTTTACGTTTTAAATGTCACATAAAAAAACAAACAAAATTAAAACTTCTAGTAAGTGAACAAGTTGCAGAATTCAAGGTAACAGCCCATACTTTGAGTAAGTAGTTAAACTAATAAAAACATATTTCAATTGAAACATTCCATACAAAATATTTGATTATAAACAAGTTGATCAAGATTCAGTCAATGTAAGGTTTCCAAAGCAAGATCTACCAGGAGAAATGGTTCTCAGAAATTAATTACACGTGACTTAGAATTATGTTGGAACTTAGGCTACACTAAAAGATCCGTAATATACCTCATGTTGTATGTTGTCGAGTAAAGAATATATGGCGTACTCAAATGTATTGTTATATAAATAAAACGGTTTTGAGTAAACTAGAGATATTTTAATATGTAGTTAGTCTTTACTTTTAATTAAGATCACTACGTTATTGTTTGTCATTCTACCAGCTGTTATTGGTATAGAGTACTCTCAAAGATCAGAAATGTACAGTTGTATTTTGGGATTAAATTTGTTTCCATATTAGAAAAACACACAATAACACAAATTATAGAAAACAAATGACATAGAACGACAAGAAAAGTGCTTACATAAATAATAGCCAACATAAAATTAACCAAACGTATTGTTCCAGCTATTTACAAAATAGCTAGTGCCAGTGCCATTGGAATAATCCCACTATTTATTCTTTTAACATTCTATGTACAAGATACATTAAATGTCTAGAATACTAAGAGGGCGGCTCTACACATGAGATTAAAAACTAACGCTGTAACAAAATTTAAAAAATAACTTAGGAGAGAGATGTGTCTATAATTAATAGACATTATATAATTGCCCCCCTAAATAAATTACAACTAAATAGTAAACTTAAAATTTCATTTTCTCCGTTTCAATAACATTTTCCGAGTATTTGTATTTGTGATATAAAAACATGGCTATCCTTGTTAGATAAATTAATTTTTATTTAAAATTATACGATAAGTGTAAAAATTTGTGACATTTTTCACAAAGTATTAAATTATTTGGTACTTAATTTATACGATGCGATTAAACTTTTTTATACATTTTGAACTCGATTTTAAAAAGATAAAGACGTCGTTATTTAAAAATGAAAAATTAAATTCGAAATACACTACAAAAAATTAAATAGAAGAGAAGCTTGCAGATTACTTTTTAAATAGCTACATAACTAAATTGCAGTCATTGTCTAATGATAAGTTTTACAAGAAACTTACAGACGACAAGAATTTGAAATGAAAATATTTCCTCGGGTAAGATAAATTTAATTTATTTTTTTATTTTTTTCCACTTGGGGCGGCCTACTGCCATGCACTTAAGCCTCAAGGGCTTTTTTCGCACTCCGGAAACACACCATGAGGCCCACCAGTCTACAACTTCAGCAATTCCACAAACCGCCGAAAACAACCCATCAAGTCCTCCTGGGAAAATTCATCACCTCTGTCCAAACTATCAAAGATGGCATACCGCTCTCTTGTTATTGCAGGGCAATGAAAGACCAGGTGCTCAGCAGTCTCCTCCTGCTCATTACACTTTCTACAGAGCGGATCCTCCTGAAGGATGCCGACTCTGTGAAGATGCTTCCTCAGGTAACCATGCCCCGTAATGAGACCAATAACCTTAGAAAACATTGATCTGTTTAATGAGAGAAGAGTCGAGGCCACCCTGGAGGAAGGTAATTGTAATACCATTCTACTCATTCTCAAACCCGGATGCAACCTCCACCTTCTCTCATGCTCCGCGCGAATCCATTTCGAGACAACCCTAGCGGATTCACACCTTGGAACACCGCAGCAGAACGGTTGAGGGCCCGTCATAATTGTCGCTGAGCCTTGGTTGGCCAGGGCATCAGCTCTTTCGTTCCCAAGAATCCCCTTATGACCAGGAACCCTAACAAACGGTTACATTGTTGATTCTGGCAAGGGAGGAAACGGCCTGATAGCCATCCCAAACCAGTTTGGATTTGAACTGCAAGAATCCAGCGCCATCAGCGCTGCCTGACTGTCCGTGAAAATATTAATCGTCTTGCTCCTATATCGCAGACGAAGATTCTCACGAGCACATTCCATGATAGCTGCGCCCTCCGCTTGAAAGACTATACGGACCCATAGGAACCACTAGCTCCCTACATGGTCTCACTCCCAGAATTTCAGCGCCTGTGTCGCTTTTTGTTTTAGAGTCGTCTGTGAACCATTCGAGCTCCGCTGGTGGAAGAGGTTTCCTTACCTCTGACCAATCATCCCTAGAGGGTATAATAATCCTAAAGGGTTTTTCAAAGGAAAACTTTTGTGGCATCTGAGCAGAGATCATGTGCAGAACATCCTCCTGTATCAAGGTGCTAATTCTGCAGTGCCTACTGCTGCAGCCCGACCAGAGTCCCATCTGCTGAAGACAGTAGGCACTCCTCCTGGCCATAGCCCGAATGACAATGTCCAGGGGGGCGAGGTTAAGACAACAGTCCAGAGCCGCGACTAGCGCACTAAGAAAAGCCCAGTAAAAGTAAGGCAGGCTATCCTTTGGATACCCGCCAGACGAGCTACCTCCGTCTTGGCCTCCGTTTTTGGCCACCAGACAAAAGATCCGTACATTAGTGCAGATCTGACCACGGAAACATAAAGCCAGTACACAAGCCAGTACACGAGCCTCGGCTTCAGTCCCCAGGGCCCACCTATCACACGTCTGCATTGCATTAGAGACCACTTCCCCCTGGCAATGACCCTTTCTAGATGAGGTCCCCATTTTAGAAACCTATCTAGGATCACGCCCAGGTACTTGACCTCAGACTTCAGCTCAACGGGAGAGCCTTTGAATAGAAAGGGACCAATGCCCTCCATCTGTCGCCTCCTGGTAAAGGCAATCACAGCAGCCTTGGTGGGGTTGACAGTGAGGCCAACCTCATCGCACCAATGTCCCACCATGTTCAGAGCAGCATTGGTCAGATCCGTGATTGTTGTGTTGAACTTGCCACTCACAAGAATCACAATCTTATTTACCCTATGCAAAATAAAACTTTTTCTTTCAAATGCATATTATAATAAATTTTACCTTTACGTTTAAACTACCTTTATTCAAAGTACCTTACTTATAACCAACCTATACATCTGGATTAAACAATCAAAAACATATATTCAGAATGTGTTTTAATTCAATCCTGCTTTTTCCCTCAAAATATTTATAGGAAAACAGCGCATTAACACGGATTTTGAGAAAAAAGTTTCCAAAACAAAAACATGTATATTTTTGATGGCCAAAACACAAGGAACTGATATTATTTTATTTACAATACTTAGCATTACGTAAGTACACATTGAACATTTAATACCCTAGTGCAAAGATCTACACTATCTCTCTTTCTTAGAATTTATACAACTATAAACTAAGCTGTAGGATTAGTCCATTTCTTAATTAACAATAATTATTCCTAGTTACCATGAAAACACAATTTTAAAATCTAATACTTTCGAAAAATTGTTCAGTAGAGTGGAATCCTGATTAGTTTTACTTCAAGTTAATACGGACAATGTTCGTACAATTGTTATTGTTCGGTCTTCTTCCGACCTGTGACCCTGACACCACGGCTGAGCCCTTGTGTTTTTGACAGGAAAATTCTGCAGATGGATAAGTCAAAAAATCACATTTTTCATTGAATATAACTTAGATGTAGTGTTGTATGTATGGCTGTAGATGCTCTCTGAATATTGATGTTGAAAATTAGGCCTTGAGTTTAGATTGTAGCAACTCAAGAATTTGACTTATTACCTGTAGGACAGCAGAAGTACTATAAACTACTTATTTTACCGTATATTTAGCTATAGTTAATTACTTTATGGGCTCCATCTACTACACTACATACTGTTTAGTTATTATCACAACCTTTGAAACAGTACAGTTGATTAAATAAATTCATAAATTAAAAATATAATTAATCTCTATTGACATCAGTCTATGAAGTTATACACGCGATTTCTGTGCATTGTTTACAATTCAAAGTTTTAATGTATTTCTCTTGAAGTAATTAATCTTGGATTTTTCACTGAACCATAGTGTGTGTATTAACGTAAACACACACAAAGGAAAAGAAAAACGTGTTGAGTATACAAATCTAAGGACACGCTATTTAAGAGACAAATTGGCAAAAGATTGGCGAGAGAGGTGGCGTAAAACAATATCACATAAAAAAACAAATGTCGTAACCTCTCTATTTGTATTACATAAATCGCAACCGAGAATAGAATAAATTTACTTTTTATACCAACCGAGTTGTCAAATATAAATATCCTTTTGTTGTTTAAATATAGGACTTAGTACTAGGACCTTAGTAATAATCTTTAAAATATATATATATATATATATATATATATATATATATATATATATATATATATATATATATATTCTGAAACAATTAGTCGCCGTTATCAAGTATTTATACTTTAAAATTCAAAACATCTGAGTGAGAATTTACGGATGAAGATTATTTCTTGTATCGTGCATGCTTATTGTCTGCGTTAGATAGCGGCACGCGTGACTTAACCGACATATATGAATTAATTAACCTAATAATGGAGGGGAGTATTCCATGGTAGAAGGGTGACGACCTGCCCAAGGACTGGCCCTACTACCATGGAATACTCTAACCTGGGTGCGCTTAACAGTGTCGCATTCATTGCTGTTGGTTCACCGCTTATCGGTGGTGAATGCACGGCAACTGTTTTAAGCACAGGTGGTCCCAATCCCTGACAAGGTTGGTCATTAAATATTTTGAAACTAACATTTTAATAGATCTCACATACATTTCCTTCGTGATTCCGATATATTTCCGTTTATATTATTACCTGACATATATAGTAAATAGGTAATATATGGTGATTTGACACTTAGTTTCTGTGTCTGACGGTCGGTTGCAATTAATGTAACGTGTTTTATGTTGTATACTTTTCTATATTTCAGGTTTGGACTACTTATTCTTACTTGTTCTTAGTTTTCACAGTAATAATCTTTTGAAGTGATGTGCATAAACAATGTTAACTTACAACAAATTAAGGATGCTACCAATTAAACACAAGATGTTGCACAAATTAGTTATTTAACTAACAAAGTAACAGATAAATGTTCTAAGCGAATAATGTTTCCATAAGTGACCGGACTTTAAATAAAATTAACGTATTAGGGATCATGTGTTTAAGTATTTATTTTAAATATAACAGAGGATTTCACTGTTTTTGAACTTGCCCAATTTATTGTTTTATTTTAATTTAGTTAATATGTTTTGAGGTAATGAATTAGTTCTTACATAAATTACATGTCTATTTTTTTATAAATATTTGTAGTGAGAAGATCCAGTTGATTCTACACACAATGCATTAGACGCATTACTTGATAAGCGATAAAAATCAATGCAACTTTTGAAACAGAACAACATTTTAACTGGAAACGTTTGTTGATTAGAGGAACTTTAGTGAGGCTGTATTAAAATCAGTGGTAATTATAAATTATTTCATATTTTGAATATCATTTATTCCAAACTTACGGGATGATATAAACATACATAATCTCACTTATTAATTCGTTTGGTAATCAGGCATTTAACTCGGTTAAAATTAGAGAACAAATCACAAAGTTGTTTTGTAGAATCTTAGAGAAGATCTTAGATGATTGGATCGAATAGTTTCTGTACTTGAACGTGATCATTATATAAACAATTGATAACTTGATGATAATCTCTGGCTGCTGTGACCGATGTAGAGACATATGATATATTAAGCCTAGCTAAAATATCACCTACAGTCAGTTTGCAGGGAGAAATCAACTGATTCTCTGTCACTTTTCAATTAATTATAAATTCCTAACGATATTACTATGGATGCAATAGTATACCACACAAATCTGCACAGCACATTACTTGCAATTAGTTGCTATTTCCTATTAATAAGTGACCTGTGATTATAGAGTTGGGTTGTTATGAGATCTACGTCATTTAGTTTCTCTTAACGTTACTTCCTTGTAGTGCGCTTTTTCACTTCTTTTTATACATATTTTACTGCGTGTTCTAAAGAACAATATTGAAGATTGTCTGACTTGACTGCAATAACATTAAAAATATCTTTGTTTAATTTTGCTAAAGAATGAAACGCGTTTTATTCATTACTTATATTAGCTTGAAGTTTATGAATCAGTCTTTCCAAATTTAGGGTAATTTTGTATTTGATTAAAGTTAATGTAAATCACACATATACCCTATTCTTACACAGAAAAGATTCAATTTTAACACAACTACAAGCTAACTATTCTAAAAGGATCTAAAATAATAAAAGCAGTGCCGCTTCTAACGTGAAACCTTACCTCGCCCTAACATAAAAGGTAAATTAATACCCTTATAACAAGGCTACATACATGATTATCACTTTAAATGAAACACCAAAGATTTAAAATTTATGATCGCATGTTATCAGTTTGCTAATGAAACCACTTTGGGAACTAGAGAAATTCTAAAAGTTATAAGTGTCAGTGTAATTTTTATCCGATAAAAATATCGAATTTTTTAATATTTTATAAAAACCAACAGTTAAGTTGTTTTATTATTTTGTAGGCTAATGATAGTTTTTGTAACTCATGCTAATTTAATTATGATAAACATAAAATTATACATACGCAGCAAGGGCTAAAATCGAGGAAACAAATAAATTATTTTGATTTACCATTTGGAGAGGTACCAAGGGGAACTTCAGGTTCTTCTTGCGGACACTCGGATTTGAAGATTTAGTAAGGATGCCATATTTCAGTTGACGAGTGGGTTAACTTTCACTAACTGTTGTGACCTCTCACTGGGAGACAGCAATGCACATATAAATCCACGTTATATCAAGACACTACAACAACATGTCAAAAATTTAAAAATTGGTTTTCATACAGAAGACGCCTGTATGCTTTGTTAAATAAAACAATGATTCACCCTAGAGCAATCTGACTAATTTACGTCTCCGAAATAGGTTACTGTACAAATTTTTTATACTGTTTCTTGATTTGCTAGAAACGACAAATTAATATGTTAGAAACACGCTATTAATAAAAAATCTGTATGTGAACATAACACATAACATTTAATAAAGCCAGCTGGTGTACAATGTTTCAATTAAATCTCTGTGACACAGCTGGCATAAAATAAGTAAATATTATTGACGAAAAATTGTATATCTAGCAACGCTTGGAAATTATAGACAAACTTTTCTTAAAATCCAAAGGTATATTTATCTTTAACATAATTTTAATGAGCTTATTCTGTTTTTTCTTAAAATTATAATTTACTGCAGTTTTCATTAGGTCCCGATATGTTGGTATTTTATCAATCCATAGTGACGTCAAATTCTGCAAAATTTTTTATCATTTTTAAAATACCTTGCCGATGGGTTTTATTGTTTTTCTGGTGGAAATTGAACAAAATTTACCCTGTCCTTTCAATTCTAAAGTTCAACATATATACCAATTCAAACATAACTTACTTAATTTGTATATATTACGTCAGAATTATTAGAATCTATGAACACAACTACGAGATAAGTTAGTCCAGCATAGTGTATTGTGAATTCTCCTAAAACAATCCTAACTTTACATGCTTCACTATTCGCGTGTTTTTACATGAACCACATCCATTTCTTCTATTGTTTGTTTATGTATAAAAGGTACGAGTACGCTACAATACGTGTCGAATAATAGGCTTCACTAAGGTTGCATGCTAAATTTTAAGCAAGTAGCTCATTTTACTATCGTCATGCGGTCATATAGACAGATCATGCAGAAAAGTAAACTTAACATCACCTCAGAAAACATAAACGAAATGCTTCAGGCTACTACTAATGGCGCTCAACTAAATTCCACGGTTGAATATGCACAATCATATAACTTAATGTTGTTTATGTAGAAAGAAATTATCATACAAATTTTAAAGATCATGATAATGTGTGTGATAATGATAATTAATAAATTTATAATCAGAAACCCCAAAACGCAGTTATACTCGTATAGTATTTACACTTCAAATTTCAATATGTGTCAGTGAGAATTCACGGATCTGCGTTATTCTCATACATATTGTCTGCGGTAGAATGCAGCACAGGTAACGTATACCGAGAAATCAAAATCCTCCAACCTAATAAGGGAGGGGAGTATTATATGGTAGAGGGTGACGACCTGAAAAAGGGCTGGCCAGAGCACTATGTAACGCCCTAACCTGAGTGCGCATAACAGTGTCATTGCAGCCATTGCTGTTGATGCTAGTTACAGTGGTGATGCACGGCAACTATTTTAAGCACAGGCAGTCCCAATCCCTGTTTAAATTGGTTATTTGTAACATTATAATAGATCCAATAGAAATTTACTTCAAGAAATATTTTCCGACAGATTAATTGAATATTTTAACAATAATAAACAAGAGTTACATGCGACCAGAAAAAATAAGGGGGTTTACAACAAAATCAACATTGTCGAGCAAGCATGTTGCTTAGCTTAAGGATTACACATTTGTACGTTATGTTTTACTGTGTTAGGAATATACTAATTTAATATATACAAATTACTTTAGAAATTAGAGTCAAAGAGGGTAAATTTTGTCAATAATCCCAGCTTGGGCAGGTTGGTATATCGCTTAGCTTGGCCACACTACCATTTTGTAAATAACTATTTTCTGAGTTGGGTCAAATTATAGTTTTTCAGCAAAAACTAAAACAAACATGGTCGAATTAATGAAACTATTTATTTAATTTTACTCCAGAATACGACTGGCAATACCTATTTGTTTAATACAACTTTCTGTAATGGTTTTATATACTTATTCTGCTGTAAAAATCTATACAAAATTTGAGAAATAAGTTTTTCTGTTGTAAATGTATAGAATGTTGTTGCTGATAATTTCTATAACTAACTTACGCCATACGAATAATATATTTCTTAACCAACAATAATTATTCCTCGTTACCATGAAAACATAATTTTAAAACCTAATATCTTTGAAAAATTTTTGGTTTAGAGGCATCATGAGTAATTTTCCTTCAAGTTGAAACGTACAAAGTTAGCAGAGTTCAGTCTTCTTCTGAATTATGAGCCGAACACCACGGCTGAACCTGTGCAGCTTTGACTGGAATATTCTGCAGATGGATAAGTCAAAACATCACATTATTCAGTGAATATAGCTTACTTAGATGTAGTGTTGTATGTATGGCTGTAGATGCTGTATGAATATTGATAATAATAATTAGGCCTTGAGTTTATATTGTAGCAACTCATGACTTTGACTTATTTACCTGTAGAACAGCAGAAGTACTATAACCTACTTATTTTACTGTATATTAGCTGTATGTAATTACTGTATGGACTCCGGCCACTACTTTACATACAAGTACTTTATTATCACTACCGCTGAGGCGGTACATTTGATTAAATATTTGGATAAATTAAAACTCAACATATCACTCTTCAATGAAGTTATACACGCGATTGTTTAGCACTGATCACAATAAAAATTTAAGTCTATTTCCTCAGACGTACTTAATTTAGGCTTTTTAGACTGCACGAAAGTGTGTATAGTATAGTAGACACAACAAACGAAAAGAAATACTTGCGAGTTTACAATAATAATAAACACATTCTGTCAAATTGGCACCACCATTGCTTGTTGCCAGAACCTATTATAAAATTTCTCTCTTATATTTACTTTGAAAAATATTTTTTCATTTTTCTTGTTATAAGAGGTGTACATTCAGTATTCCAGAACCAATTTTAATAGTTGAAGTACTCAACCTGGTTCTTAAATATTTTGGGAAACTTTATCTTAGAAAGAAAATTGTATTGGGAGTTGTGGTAATGGTCGACATAGGAAAGTATCAATAGAGTTAAAATATGAAATAAATAATTATTGTTTTTCTAAAATTATATTTCTTAAGCTTTACACACTAAAACTGACCCCCAGACAAGAAACTATATTTGTAACTATGTGTAGACATTTTAACTAACGATTTCTCTCCCTTTTAATTGCCTGACAGTGATTAAAATATTACCTAAATGTCAGTATTAAGTATAAAAAGCCCGGAAATGTTTTAAGGAAAGATTCCAGTTTTATATTTTCTATCCCTTTCGATGCTGTGTAGTTTTGATTCCACTAAGAGTAGCGTGGTTGACAATCGATTTCTTCCAGGTCAACCAGTAAACTCTGATTGATTGTGTCATTTTTAAGCTTTTACATGCGTAGGTCATCCTGCGTTGTAACTTTATTATCCCATTCAACTAGACAATGTTGTAAGAGCTGTACTAGATGTTTATGTTTTACAGCATTATTGTTAGTCCTTTCTTATTTGGATTAAATCAAAATATACAAAAGTTACAAGCGTTAAAATTATCTCATGCAACTTGACAAAAGCCAGGTTTTTTGTCAACCAAAGAGTGTCATCCACTAGTAGATCATAGTGGAACAGAAGTTTGCTAATCAACAATGGGTTTTGGCTACTTTAGCTATCATTAAACTCCACATTAAGGGTAGTCTGAGTCAGAAATATATATTCAACATCACCAAACCACAGGAAGAATGCATGTGTTATTTACTGCGAAGCGCTCAACCTTATTTTTTTCCTCAACCTTCTCCTATATAGCAGAGATTTGGGATAAATGTACATTTGCTCTAGGGTCTCTACGGAAAGTTTGTTCTTCAATCTTTCCTTGTAAAAGAAACGGTCGATTTACATTAGTGCGAGATCACCAGCCGCTAATAGTGATCCCCGGCTTTTTCCCGAGACTTTGTTGGCGTACTGACAAGGTTTGGTACATTTACCGGTTTAGTTTCCAAATCTCCTGTGATATCAGCACATTTAAATTCGTTTTCCACTGCTGTGACTCAAATAAATATTCAATTACGACTTTTTCCTCGTTTCGTCTCCTTTGACGTCACAAGGACGTTGGTAATGGTAGTAGCCTCCGCTACCTGTTGTCGTGGGCTAACTTCCAACACAGTATCAGTGAGAACAGGACGGAAATTATTAACAAAGGATATTATTAAGTGTATTTAATAAATGGAAATATTCCAAGAGGTTCATAAATCTATGAATTCCATTGTTACAAAGTTTCTAGAGAAACGAAATTCACAATGGTTTCAATATCGAGTCATTTGTAATCGTTGTAAACTTGTACGTTGTTGTTCAATGTTTAGCACCAGTCTTATCGTTTTAATCTTATTCTTATCATTTATATGGAATTCTTATCATATCAGATCCAAATATTAAAACAAAAGTATGTATAATAGCACACTATGCACTTGAAAGACTGGGTGGAATTGGATCAAAACCCTATGTCAGACGTAACAACATTATATATGGGGTAGGCACTATATTAATATTACTTAAATTGCAACCGAGAATAGAATAAATTGCCTTTAAATATCAACCTCTTTGTTACATAAAATGCTCTTTTCTTGTTTAAATCTACACGGACTACAATAATACTTAAACATTATATAATCTGAAACAATAAACGCTATAACCAAGTAATTATACTGTAAAGTTCAACTAGTCTCAGTGAGAATTTACGGATCTACATTATTCTCTTGTTGAGGAAGTGCATATTATCAGCGGTAGATTGCAGCACACGCGACGTAACCTACATATATCAATTATTAACCAACCTAATAAGGGAGGGGAGTATTACATGGTAGAAGTGTGACGCCCTTCCCAAGGACTGGCCCTAGTGCCATGTAATGCTCTAACCTGGGTGCGCATAACAGTTTCACTGCAGCCATTGCTGTTGGTTCTAGTAACAGTGATGAATGCACGGCAACTGTTTTAAGCACAGGCAGTCCCAATCCCTGCCAAGGTTGGTCATTTTAAATTCTTAAATTAAAATGTTAATAGATTTATTTTACGTTTCCTTCTCTATATAGATTGGGAAGTTCTATCTCGTATATATAGAAATTAAATTCATAAATATTTCAATATTTATTCGTGTTTAACCGTTTTTTAACATAATCTTAATTAAAAGGCTAGTCCAATGTTTAGCATTAGGATTAAAATTGTACACCTAGGGAACGTGAAATTCATATCATATCCTAATATTATATCAAACTAATTTATAACAATATTTCTACATCTCTCAAGTCAGCACATTGTGCACTTGAGTGATTTGGTACAATCATTGGAGAAATTTGTGTCAAATCGAAGAACGTATGGTGTAACCTCCATTTATTTATATTACTTAAATTAAAAGTGAGAACACAGTGCATTTCCTTTCAATATCAAGCGGTCTTTTATAAAAAAATACTTTTTTCTTGTATAAATTTACTCGTACTTCAATAATAGTTTAAAAATATATAAAAAAAAATATGTGACAACATTAAACGCTGTTATCAAATATTTACACTGTAAAGTACAATACGTCTTAGTGAGAATTTACAGATCTATATTATTCTCTTGTTGAGGAAGTGCATGTTGTCTGCGGTAGATTGCAGCACACATGATGTAACCCACATATATAAATTAACCAATCTAATAAGGGAGGGGAGTATTACATGGTAAAAGAGTGACGACCTGCCCAAGGACTGGCCCTAGTACCATGTAATGCTCTAACCTGGGTGCTTATAACAGCGTCATTGCAGCCATTGCTGTCGGTTCTAGTAACAGTGGTGAAAGCAAGGCAACTGTTTTAAGCACAGGCAGTCCCAATCCCTGCCAAGGTTGGTCATTTTAAATTCTTAAATTAAAATGTTAATAGATTTATTTTACGTTTCCTTCTCTATATAGATTGGGAAGTTCTATCTCGTATATATAGAAATTAAATTCATAAATATTTCAATATTTATTCGTGTTTAACCGTTTTTTAACATAATCTTAATTAAAAGGCTAGTCCAATGTTTAGCATTAGGATTAAAATTGTACACCTAGGGAACGTGAAATTCATATCATATCCTAATATTATATCAAACTAATTTATAACAATATTTCTACATCTCTCAAGTCAGCACATTGTGCACTTGAGTGATTTGGTACAATCATTGCAGAAATTTGTGTCAAATCGAAGAACGTATGGTGTAACCTCCATTTATTTATATTACTTAAATTAAAAGTGAGAACACAGTGCATTTCCTTTCAATATCAAGCGGTCTTTTATAAAAAAATACTTTTTTCTTGTATAAATTTACTCGTACTTCAATAATAGTTTAAAAATATATAAAAAAAATATGTAACAACATTAAACGCTGTTATCAAATATTTACACTGTAAAGTTCAATACGTCTTAGTGAGAATGTACAGATCTATATTATTCTCTTGTTGAGGAAGTGCATGTTGTCTGCGGTAGATTGCAGCACACATGATGTAACCCACATATATAAATTAACCAATCTAATAAGGGAGGGGAGTATTACATGGTAAAAGAGTGACGACCTGCCCAAGGACTGGCCCTAGTACCATGTAATGCTCTAACCTGGGTGCTTATAACAGCGTCATTGCAGCCATTGCTGTCGGTTCTAGTAACAGTGGTGAAAGCAAGGCAACTGTTTTAAGCACAGGCAGTCCCAATCCCTGCCAAGGTTGGTCATTTTCAATTCTTAAATTAAAATTTTAATACATTTATTTGACATTCTCTTCTCTATATAGATCTGAAAGTTCCATCTCATGTACATTTCCTTCGTGACGTATTTTCCGTCTGCATATTATTATCTGATTTTGATTTGAAATTTATTTCTGTTTCTGGCGATCATTGGTTGTTTTCAATGTATCGTTTTTTATGGTGTTGTATTCTGCGTATCTTTCGGGCCTAGTTTACTTATTCAAACTTCTTCTCTGCGTTCACAATAATTTTCTTTAAAATTGTTGAGCAGAAACAATTTCAATTTTCAAAAGATAAAAGATGTATTTGACCAAAGCAAAATCAAAACCAAACATCAGTTGTTTAACGAAATAGTTTTGTAACTAACAAAGTAACATCTAAATGTTCTAAACAAAGAATGTCTACCTAATTGACAGGACTTACAAAACATAAACGTGTTATGGATTATATGTTTCATTATTTTTTAAATGTAACAGATTATTTTATTGTTTTGGAATTTTCCCAATTGATAGTTTTTTATGAGGGGTTTAGGCATTTTACTGAGTTCGAAATAGCAAAATAGAGAAGAAATCTAAACGCCAAGTGCTCAATTATTCATTACCATTCTAATAGTGTTTAGTGAGTTACAAAAGATTGTACAAAATATTGCACTCAACCAAATATTTCACCACGAAGACTTTCTCCAGCATGTTTTGAACTACAAAACAATGGCAGACATAGTTTAGCACGCAATTAGCATTACGTCAAAAGCCTTGCCTATTGTCAATAATTCCAACAGTGTCTGATGTGGAGCATACAGTGAACGTTGTATGAGTACATCATATTACGTACATGTATGCAGAGGTTTTAAAAAGTACCGAAGTGAAAGTACAAATAAATGTATGGCTGCTGTATAAATATAAATTTGAGCAGAATTTAAACAAATATAACTAAAAAATTAATATAGCACTTTATTTCTCTTCATAATAAGTTCATATTTTAATTATTTGAATTCAGCGCATTACTCATAGAAATTAATTTTAGTTACATTGTAATTTTGAGCTAAGCGTTACATTGTGAACTCTTCACAGTAGCAGGCCTATTATTACTTCTTTCCATGCTTAGTTATAAGAGTATACCATATTACAAATTGCGAGTCTATATTACGATGATACACAGTTTTTCTCCCTTTTCTTTTGTACGTCACAGATCCAAACCAGCACCTGAATATTTTCATCTTTTGTAAAGAGACTTTAAGTGATGGCGGAAATATTCCATGCAAAATCTCTCAAATTTTACTCTTCCCCACTAAAGTAGAATTTTGGATTGGCAAATGTCTACTCCAATGACTGTTTGGTCACTCTGTCCGTGATAAAGAGACGGTGGATTGACATTAGCGAGGGATTGCTAGTGATTCTCAGTTCATTTCCTGAGGTCTGGCAGCGTCGTGACAGGGAATAGTGCATTTTCTAGCTTGGTCTCCGAACCTCCAGTGACACCAGCACACGTCATTTCTATTTCGGATGCTGTTGCTCAAATGAGGACTCGACCGCGATTCGGACTGGCGATTAAGGTACTCATGTGGGCCTGCCTTGACGTTAGTCATTTCTTACCTCAATGTTTTCGTGGCCTCATTTATCTTTGTCAACATCATGATTTTTAGTTTCTCTATCAATACTATCAAAATTACTGCATATAAATGTCACTGGTAAGTATAATAGCCACGAAGTTTTATCAAACTATAATCGATTGTTTTTCTTTAAATAATACTTCCATCAGCCATTTGAAGAAACCTTAACCCCACTTAGTTTAAAATATAACATATATATATTAACTTTTAATTTTTCAGTGCAAAAGCAAAACTTAAACCTGTGCTATCTCTAGCTCAGATCCTAAGTTCAACGTATTAAACAACTTGGCTACTGGAACTTACATATGGTCACTTTACACCACTACAATGTTATGAATACTAAGTACTAGTTTAATAATGTTTCTCATTGTACTTTGATTATTAATATGACTTATGTTTCAGCATGCTATATTACTTATCCTCAATGCGAGATGACACAGTACTGTAAGTATTTGGGACATTTCAGGAGTACATTTAATGCCATTCTGAAACTACAGTTTTAGTCAAATCTCAAGACCGTTATTACACTCTTTTATAAGGTATTATTAATAAGAAAGCCTACTAATTGATGTCATATTTGTGATTCGAGAGTTTTGTTCTGATTATTTTCAGGTGGCTTCGGTCCTGCGTCGGCTTGTCGTCCTCTCTTTGACATTATCACGTAACACTCTCCACGTGTGTTGCAAAACACACAAAGTATGAATGATGATTGAATGGAAACGTGTGAAAGAATGCGTGCGTGTAGAACTACATTTAACTAGAACAATAATTCTCCACTACACAACATATTAAGGTAACTAAATTTATCTGCTAATACTAGACATAAGATTACATATTTGTTCCATGAATATACATAATATTAAAAATATTGATTTAATCAAGGTATATTCCTGTAATTATATTGGTTTTGGGAACTCTATTGTTTATTATGAAACACTATTACATGCTCTCTTTTCTGATTGTTACAGAGTGATGCGGCCAATGCGGCAGGAAGTCGCCCCACTCACACTAATACACACACGACACATACACAAGGTAATGTATTGTTCTACTTAAAATATTTAAATCAATTTGGTTAAAATTGTTGTTTCAGAATGGCACACATATATTAATTGGTTTAGTATATGTTTACATGAGAATAGTTAATAATCTTAAAATAATTAATATTGCTCATAAGAGTAGTAATAATTTGGCAAATTAGATTGTAATATAAATGTGAATTACTACCATAAATGAATCGTAAAGTCCTCCATACTTCACTTGTAAACAAATGGCCTGTTTGGTTTATCTTATTTCGTATTATTAAACTTAGTACAGATGAAAGTATTGTAGAATCACAGTGATTCAGTTTGCATATTTTTGCAATTTTTTATTTTGGGCTTTCTTGAGTTACAAATTAGGGCTCATAACAAGTATGTAAGTTCTGTCTCAAAATAATAGTGATTGTGCGTTTTCTAACTTGCTACTATAAATTACAGGGATCCGGAAAGTTAAATCACAATAGAAAGTGCGCGATACTTACATACATACATACATACATATATATATATATATATATATATATATATATATATATATATATATATATATATATATATATATATGTCCTATATGTACAAGTTGATTTATATCAAGATAGTGGTAATGATATATATACTCGCCTTCGGCTCGCTGGTGGCCACGCCCCCAGGCCCCCTTTTGGGTGTTAGCCAAATTCGGGGATAAGAGTGGTTTTGTGATAGGTAAAATTCGGACATGATGTCATGCCAGGAAATTTCCAGGGAGGGGTTTAACTTTACTGGAGGTTAAGACATCAGGGGGTTATCTGGTCATACCAGGAACTTCCCAAGCGGGGTTAAGAGATTTGGTGATTGGTAAAATTTGGATATGAGGTCAAGCCAGTATATTCCCTGGGAGGGTTAACGTTACCGGGGGGGGATTAACACATCAGGGGGTTTAATTTACTCAGGAGAATATCTGGTCATACCAGGAAATCCCGGGGGGGATTAATGTTACCAGGGGTTAATGACACATCCCAGGCCCCCTTTCGGTCCTATATGTACAAGTTGATTTATATCAAGATAGTGGTAATGATATATATACTCGCCTTCGGCTCGCTGGTGGCCACGCCCCCAGGCCCCCTTTTGGGTGTTAGCCAGATTCGGGGATAAGCGGAATTCGGAATTAAATTGGACCCATTATATTGAATTTTTCAGTTTTAATCAAAGTTTTGACTTTAATGATATTTTACGCGTTAACCGTTAGAGATACGAGAAAAAGTGACTGGACCTTTCTTGTCGGAAATTTAATTTTGTGTTACAATTCCGTCGTCAGATGTTAACTGCGAGCTTTGGTTTAGTCGGTACAACGCTTGGGATAAAAGTCTGCACTGATCAGCTATTGTGTAAACAGATTTAGTATAACGAAAAGAGAAACAACGTTTATCAGATTATTAAGTAGATCAGAGGGTGTAATTTAATCAGGAGTTCATCTACCAGACAATTTACGGGAGGGGGGTTTAATGTTGTCGGGGGTTAAAGAACGCGTGGTACTTTTCTAGTAAATGTGTGTCTGGGCACGAGGAATTTTTATCAAAATAAAACGTTGATCAGGGGGTTTAAATTACTTCGGAAATTATCATTCCACGCCAGAGTTTTGACAATGGACTAATATTTCATAAAGCTTTAGTAACGCTCAGCCAATTCCCGATATGGAGGGGGGGGTTTTTAGTCACTCGTTAACGTAGTAATACAAGGCCAATCTGGAACCAGCATGAATCGCACTAATTATAGTTGCAAATTTAAAACACCTAAAAGTGAAGACAAAGAATTTGCCATTTAGAGCATTTATCAGGCTTACGCATAAATAAACGATAGAAAGCTGCTGAACCTTTTTTGTAGTTCCTATCAATAGCTAGTTATAAAAAATTTTACATTTAAGTTAGGGCTAACGGTTCGGCCACTATCGAGCCCGGAAGGTAAATTTTTAAGTGACATTTTCAACATAATCATATTTTCCGGCTAAACCATGGAAGATAGAGTAAAAGATCACTGAACCTGTTTTGTAGATCGCATTATTTTGTATAAAAATAAAATTTTTAATCTGGCCTATAATAAATATTTTGTCTGAAATAAAGCCCAGAAAACAAAATCTCACGTAAAACTTAAAAAATCAATACTTTAAAACGCGTGTTGCGGCCAAACCATTGAGGATAGGGCATATTGTCACTAGACCCTTTTTGTAGATCGCGCCGTTTTCTAAATCCCATTGAAAATTTGTTTTGAGCTACGACCAACCGTTTAGCCGCTATCGAGCCCGAAATGTAAATTTTTAGGCGAAAATTTCAAAATTTTTTCACTTAATCTTGTTTTGCGGCCAAACCGATGGAGATAGAGTAAAAAGTCACCAGACCTTTTTTGTAGTTCACTTCATTCCTGACCATGGATTTTTCGCTACGCCCCAGGCCCCTAATTCAGTAGTTGGCTAAATGCGGGGATAAGCGGAATTCTGAGACAGGTTAAGTCCGAGCATCAGATTAGGGATCTGGAAGTTTAAATTAGACCTATTTTATTGATTCTTTCCGTATTCAACTAAACTTTTGACTTTGAGGGCGTTTTGTAGCCTAACCATTAGAGATACGAGAAAAAGTGACTGGACCTTTCTTGTTGGCGATTCTGGCCTCAGATTTTAGCTAGGATTTCTAGTTTTCTCGATATGGAGCTTGGGAGAAAAGTCTGCACTGGGCAGCTAGTGTGAATTGTTGAATGTAAATATAATAAAAAAAACCAACACTAAGTTAGTATTTTTAACTTGTTTAGGGGGTTTAATTTGATCAGGAGTTTATCTACTCATACCAGGAAATTCCAGGGGGGCGGTAATGTTACCTGGGGTTAAGACACACGTGGGCCTATTTTGGAGGGTCTTATGTTTGTGAGCATAAATAAAATTCACTCTGTCCCTAATTACTTTTGACCTTCGCTAACGTTCAGCCAATTCGCGATGTGCTCTAGTAGACGTATACTAGTCAGTCGTGTACGCAGTAATACAAACTCAATCTCAACTGTTATAAATTGCACAATTTTTAGTCGGAAAAATCAAAAATTGCAAATTTACAAAACAGATTTTGCCATTGAAAGCGTAAACAACTTTTCGGAAAGATATACAACAAAAAGCTACTGAACCTTTTTTGTAGATCGTATCAATATCTATTTATAAACGTTTTGAGATTCATGCTAGTACAATCGGGTCGAGCCCTATCGTCTCCAATAACAAAATATTTACAGACAAATTACAAAATATTAACATTTATTAGCCAAACCGATGGAGTTAGGGCAAAAGTCACTAGACCTTTTTTGTAGATCGCATTATTTTGTACTAACAGATTATTAAGTTGTTCAGGGGTTTTAACTTAATCAGGAGTTCATCTACTGAGAGGGGGATTTATGTTGTCGGGGGGTTACAAGTACGCGAGGTACTTTTGTGGGAAATGTGTGTCTGTGCTACGATAATATGTGTACAGTAATTTTTATCAAAATAAAAAGTTGATCAGAGGGTTTAAATTACTTAGGAAATTATCATTCCATACCAGAGTGTTGACAATGAATCACTATTTTATTAAATTAATTAAAATGTACTCTGTCCCTACCTATTATTGACGCTTCGCTAACGCTCAGCCAATTGACGGTGTGGGGTTGTAGTCACTCGTTAACGTAGTGACACAAGTTAAATCCGGAACTAGAACGGATTGCACAAATTATAGTCGAATCATTTACAACTGATATTGCTAATTGCGACCAAGTTTTCCATTAAGAGAGATTTTAGGTTTTACGTAAGGATATACGACAAAAAGCAAGCTGACCTTTTTTAGATCTATAGATTGTCTAGTTATTGAAAATGTAGGATTTAGGTTATGAGCAATGGTTTGGCTACTACCGCCTCCAGAAACAAAATTCTTACGTAAAAAATTATAAAATATTTCCATTTAAACAGGTTTTTCGGTCAGACCATTTAGGATAGGGCAAAAAGTTATAAGACTTGTTTGTAGAACACGTCATTTACTAAAACTTATCAAATGACGTGTTTTGAGCTACGACCAACCGTTTAGCCGTTATCAAGCCCGGAATGTAAATTTTTAGGTGAAACTTTCCAAATATTTTCACTTAATCGCATTTAGCGGTCAAACTAATGGAGATAGAGTAAAAAGTTACAAGAGCTGTTTTGTAGATAACTTCATTTTCTAAATCCAGCTTTTGTTTTATTTTGACCTCCGACCAATGATTTCACCGCTATCTACCCCAAAAACAAAATTTTCACGTAAAAATTACACAAAAATTGCACGTAATTACGTTTTTTTCGGCCAAACCAATGGAGATAGGGCAAAAAGTCACAGAACCTTTTCTGTAGATCGCACAATTTGCTAATTTGATGGGTCAATCAGATTTGAGCTACGACCTACCGTTCGGCCGTTATCGGGCTCGAAAAATTATTTTAAGCGAAAAAATCTCTGGAATGTCAAACATTCCCGCGTTTTGTCGCTTAACCATGGAAGATAGAGCAAAAAGGCACTTGACCTTTTTTGTGGTTCACTTCATTCCTGATTAACGGTTTTTCGTCAGATCTAAGCTATCTCCAACGGTTCGCCCGCTATCGGGCTTACAAGAAAGGCCTGCAAGAGTAAAAAATGCGCGTTTTTTTGATAATTTTTTGAGGGGTTTAAAAGTAAAAATGTCCGGTTTTCAGACTTTTCCTGTGGGTCATATTGCAAAAGGTACATGCATGCCAAATTTCAAGTTTCCAGCACTTCTAGAAGTATGTTAGAATTTGTATCTATATATCAGTCAGTGAGTCAGTTACACATGCGGCTGTATAGTATATAGTAAAATTTTATAGTAAAATTTAAAAAATCAATAAAATTTAAAAAATCAATACTTTAAAACGCGTTATGCGGCCAAACCGTTGAGTATAGGGCAAAATGTTACTGAACATTTTTTGTAGATCACGCAATATCATAAATCCTTTTAAAAATTTGTTTTGAGCTACCACCCACAGTTTAGCCGCTATCGAGCCCGAAAGGTAAATTTTTTGGCGAAAATTTCCAAATATTTTCACTTAATCGCGTTTTGCGGCCAAACCAATGGAGATAGAGTAAAGACTTACTGGCACATTTTTGTATATCACCTCATTTCCTAACTCCAACGCTAGTCTTATTTCGACCTCCGACCAATGGTTTCGCCGCTATCGAGCCCGAAAACAAAAGTTGCACGTAAAAATTACAAAAAAAATGCACATAATCACGTTTTTCGGCCGAACCACTGGAGGTAGAGGAAAAAGTTACTGGTCCTTTTCTGTAGATCGCGCAATTTGCTAATTTGATGGGTCAATCAGATTTGAGCTACGACCTACCGTTTGGACACTATCAGGCTCGAAACTTTATTTTAAGCAAAAAAATCTCTGGAATGTCAAACATTCCCGCGTTTTGTCGCTTAACCACACGTGATAGGACAAAAAGTCACTAGACCTTTAAATTTAAAAGTTCAGTTCATTTGAAATAGTTACTTTGAATTGCAGATTGTAACTTCGGCATTATTTCTTTGTAATTATCATAACTTACGATCTAAAAATCTAACTTTTCAACCATTAATATCGTTTTCGTTAAACAAAGACCACATTTGAACTAAATTACAAATTGCTATAACCTTCCCTTATCGTACAGACGGACGGACGGATGGATAGACGTACTGACAGGCGTACAACAACATTATTGTAAGAAAGCTTTATTGGTTTCTTAATAGTCTTAATACATTTTTGGAGGGAATTTACACTTTTAATTAAAATTTCTGCACTTACAATCAAGAATATAATATTGCAACAACAAATTCTCGTAATGCCTTTTGAATAAAAATTATTATTGGAGACTTCCAATTTGTGCTGTACGGTGCTGAAATACTCTGGGAAAAGCAAAACGTTGTGAGCGTGTAAATTTAATGAAACCCTTTGTTAAGAACTAATGCGGCAAATTAAAGTCAGTGTTGTTTGTTGCCGGAACATGCTCCAGACTTTCCCACGTGTGGCCAGTTACATTTTTAATTACTTCTATAAAAGTTTACTGCTCTTGCGGGATGTACTTTTATATGTTTTCATTTAATAAGATTATGTTCGAGATTATGTATCCCATTAAAGAAAATTACAAATTAAATTTTGAATTAGTCAAGGTATATCCTTATCAGAAAATTGTAATAGACAATGTCAAATTATCAAAATATGTCAATTTTACATCTCATTGTGGATTAAACGAGAACAAGGCTCTTATCCAGCTGTGGGAGATCTAAATGTATTCTCACTTCAACTCACCCCCCCCCATGATTAGCAGCTTACAGTAGTAATACTCTTACAGTAGTAAAAAATCAATAAAACTTTGTTTTATTTCTTTCTTCTGTGACCAAATGCCACACTCGGTAACCACGAAAATTTGCGGATGGTATCAACTTACTAAATACGCATATGAGTTTCGTTAAAGGATATTAATATACACTAAAACTTAGAATTAGAAAAATTAATGTATGTGAGCTAGAAAAATTATGTGAGCACCGTCAAACATTATATCAAAGTCACTATTATTTACGGAGATACCTACTAAAGGTCTGACAAAATATATGATGTACCTAAAGATACTAATTATATGGAAATACTAACTTACTAAATATCAATCAATTATCTAGTGTAAGTATATTTTTTCACAATTATTTCTTAAAATTGCATTGTTTTAAGCACTTTACATGGTACTGAGAAATCTTTCTCGTGGTATAGATCAAATAGATGCATTTCGAATTTAGATACATATCAACCAGTAGAATTTTGGTAGCTTTATCGAAACGTAAGTTAATCTTATAGGTAACTTAAAAGGTAATGTAATGGCATAGAGAAATTGAAGAACAAATCATTTGTAAATAAACATCCCCTAGTTTTACCACCCAATTTAAATGGTTATATACGCAGCGTTACGCTCACTGTACTGAATCATAGCAACCGACAAATTTTCTAAAATGAAACTAATTGTAACATCTTATCGTTGTTTGCACAATAGGTTTTTATCTATGTTTGGAGATGCTTAAAGGTTTTAGAAAAGAGTATTAGGAATAAATTGTAATAAAGAAAATAATTGTGATAATTAAAAGGTTTATTATCACTAAATCATACATTCATAAAATGAGGTTTGATCAGATAAGCTGTTGTACCACAAATGTAATACACATCCAATATACAAATCACTATCACGGGTTTACCATTAGAAGAAGCAAAAATCAATGTGACTGTTAAGTAATAATAGGTAAACTGACAACATGATTTGGTAGCAGTTCAAATGTACATTACCGAGAACCAATACGAATGTAATTAAATAACCCACGTTTAAGTAGTGGCGCGGCTCGGTCAATATTTAACAAAACTACATGCAAACCCATCTAAAAAGTTCCAAAATAATAAATGTTTTTCCCAATTCTAACCTGAACCTTGCAACGTCTTCTCTTAATAGGTAAATAAACACCCTAACAACTACTACTATACACACGAGGTTATCACTACAAACGAATTACCAAATATTTACAATCTATGAACGCCTGTTACGAGTTTGCTAATGAACGGAGCTAAAAACTTGTAATATAGGATTTGTAAAAATTAAACTAAAGACTAATTTGTTTTCTTATTTGTCAACTCATGATACTTTTTTAACTCATAATCCCAATAAACAAAATTAAATACACATAACAAAGACTACGATCTAGGAAGAAAATAATATAATATTTTGATTTACCATTCGGAGTGGTGCTAAGCTGTACCTTTAGGTTCTTTCTTCGGAGACTCAGATTTTAAGGTTTAGTGAGAATTCCAGATTTCTATTGACGAGTAGGTTAACTTGCACTAACTGTTGTAACATCTCACCGGGAGACAGCAACGCACACATAAGTTCACGTTATACCAAGCCACTAAGACCACAGGTCAAAAAATTAAAAATTGTATTTCATGAAGACGACTGTATGACGACGTATGATTTGGTATAAAACAATGTTTCACCCTAGATCAATCAGACCGATTTATGGCTACGAAATAGTGTACTGCAAAATATTTATGCACTGTTACTTGTTTTAATGGAAGTATTAAATTAATACGTTGGAAACCCGTTATAATTAAAAAGAAAATAAATACAAATATAAAAAATCACATTTAATAAAGCCAGCTGGTTTAAAATGTTTCAACTAAATCTTTGTGGCACAGCTGAAAAAATAAGTAAATTGTATTGATGAGAAACATTTTATATCCAGCAACGCTTTTTTTGTTTTATTACCAACATTTACTTCAATACATTATAATCCAAAAGGATATGTCGTTAACATAATTTGATGAGCTAGCTTCTTGTTTTCTTAAAATTATAGTCTTCTGCAGTTTTATCATGGTAGGACTTGCTGGTATTTTATCGATCCATTTTAACGTAAAACTAGTTAAATTTTTTCTTCACCATTTTCAAAATACCTAGCAATTTTTTGTCTTTATCTTGTTTGAAAATATCAAAAATATGCCCTGTCCTGTCTATTTTAAAATAATTGGACATTTAGTACATATAATAATTGAAATAAAACTTACACTTAATTTGTATATATTATATCAGTAGATTTACAATCGATGTAGACAATTACGGTTACTTGTGATTAGCCCAGAATTGTTTGGTTTTGAATTTTCCTAAAATTTCGCAAACTTATATGTTCTACTTTTGTGTTTTTACATGGACCTCATCCATTTATTTTATTGTTGGTTTATATATGCAAGGTACGAGTACGCTGCACCACGTGTTGTGTAATAGGTTTCGCTAAAATTTCATGCTAAATATTAATCATATAGCTCATTTCGTTATCGTCATGCTGTCATACAGATAAATCGTACAGGATAGAAAACTTAACATCCTCTCAATAGGCACCAACGAAATTGTTTCAGCCCACTAAGTGCTTCAATGACGCTCAACCAAATTTTACAGTTAAACATGCACAATCATAGAACTTAATGTTGTCAATGTAGAAATGAAGTATCCTAAACATTTTAAAGGCTGAAGATGATATTTGTTGAGATATTATGCTAAATGATACATTCACATTTGTGTTCCTGGAGTTAGTTTAAAAACCTGTGTTTTAATAATTAGTTCTAGTGAGGTAGGCAGTGTACTACAACGCAAGAGTGCGCTGAAATGATGCGTTGTTAATCTTTACGGTACTGTTATTTTATTTTTACTGCGTGAATAATTTACGTATTCTCAAATTATTGTACTCAACTTTCTTACTACTTTAGATTTGTTTCGTTAAATCAATACTCTCAGTCATTCCAGGCTTTTTAATAACATTTTCACTTATGAGTGTATGGGAGATTGTAATAAAGAATGGTTTTCAAATGTGGAGCATTAACGAAGCAGTCAATAAATAATGATAATATACATTTAATTATATGCTGAAGAAAATTGAAGCAGCAACACGTTTAAATTTTAAAACAAGGTATCTATGTTGTGAAACCTTTTCGATAAAACTAAGGTCCTCATAAATGATATATTTAGAGAACCTTCATAAGATATAATGTGACAGAATATTATATTATCAAACTTTGATGATTAATACACAATAAAAATATTTACCTTATG
Source organism: Homalodisca vitripennis (assembly GCF_021130785.1). Taxonomy (NCBI): domain Eukaryota; kingdom Metazoa; phylum Arthropoda; class Insecta; order Hemiptera; family Cicadellidae; genus Homalodisca; species Homalodisca vitripennis. The sequence goes on from NW_025776579.1 coordinate 298,202, forward strand.
TTTTATATGAATAATTACAAAAATTTAAACGTCATGTGTTACATAAAAGAACAATTTATTAAAGATTTGGTTACACTACATCAAAATAACTTTAAGAAATTGTACATCTAAGAAATTTAATATTAAAATTTTATTATTATTATTAGAAAGACAACAAGGGTGTCTTATTGAGAGATAATGAAGCTCCTGTCTGTCTCTTTTGTTAGTACTCTCTATTTGTCCAGTACAAACCATTATATTGGATCTGTTTAGTAAAGATCAAACATCTTTATGGGTCTAGCCTTAGCATAAAAATAGGAGGGGTAGAAAAAGATTTTTCCGTGTCTACAAATATGTGATACAATAATGCACATGCACTGGCATAGTAGGTTACTTGTAATTGCAGTGCTGCCACTAAAATTGTGGCATGTAATGTTGACAGATACTTGATCATGAGATGGATGATGTGACATGCTAGCTATGATTGACATCACTAGCTTAATTTGTGATCCTATTTTCATCAGGAAGGAGTATTTACAGTGGGTTGGTGTATGATAGTGTCATGGTGTTGTAACTTTGTAGGATTGTGTGTTGAGAGAGAGAGCGTGAGTCTATAAGTGTGTAAGTTTCCTAGCCTCCTAATAAACTGTTTTCGATGTAATCTTTTTTTTCATAAATTAAGTTAAAATTTTTATTATTTAATAATCATCCATAATCACATTATCATTTTTGCCGTTGTTATCTGGTAGTTATCTTATTCTCTAACACTTGATTTGTTGTAGCTAAGATGTATTTGATGTTCCTTTTTTTTATATTATGAGTGCATATATGTTACATTACTACATATTTATATTGTAAATTTCATGTTCTCAATATGTTATAATTTTCATACAAAGATTATAAACTACTTATATTTTTATTATGCTGCGCCTTGGAGATCATATCCAGTTTTTTTTATATACGTGTGATCAGTATTTCATTGAGGAAATAAATATTCATTCATTTATTAATTATCATCCTGTAAAGATCTAGATGTGCTCTCTTCCTGATAATTTATATAACTTTAACTTAACTCTTACGATTGTTCTATTTCTTAACAAACAATAATTATTCCTCGTTACCATGAAAACACAATTTTAAAACATTATACCTTTGAAAATTTGTTTAGTACAGCAAGCATGCTGTTTAGCTTAAAGATTACACATATGTTCGTTATGTTTTACTGTGTTAGGAACATACTATTTTACTATATACAAATTATCTTAGAAATTAGAGCCAAAGAGGGTGAATTTTGTCAATAATCCCAGCTTGGACAGGTTGGTATATCGCTTAGCTTGGCCACACTACCATTTTGCAAATAAATATTTTCTGAGTTGGGTCAAATTATAGTTCTTCTGCAAAAACTAAAACAAACATGGTCTAATAAATGAAACTAATTTCATGTTACTCCAGCATAAGACTGGCACTAACTATTTGTTTAATGCAACTTTCTGTAATAGGTTTATATACTTATTATGCTGTAAAAATCTATACAAAATTAGAGAATTAAGTTTTTCTGTGGTAAAATTTTAGTGTTCTTCCTGATAATTTCTATAACTAACTTACGCCATACGGGTAGTATATTTCTTAATAAACAATAATTATTCCTCGTTACCATGAAAACAAAATTTTAAAATCTAATACCTTTGAAAATGTTTTAGTGCAGTGGCATCGTGAATAATTTTGCTTCAAGTTAATACGGACAAAGTTAGCAGAGTTAACATTCAGTCTCCTTACGGCCTATGACCCGAACACCACGGCTGAACCTCTGTCGTTTTGAG